>NW_023472617.1:0-4037 GCF_013731165.1 Rhagoletis pomonella
TTTTTCGTTCAAATACGCCTCTATTCTGTGCTTCGCAGATGCTTTTTCATAGCTTGGTAATACAAAACTAAAATTTGTGTTAACATTTCAACATCTTGGGACCGAATGGAATCTAAGAAATAACAGGGAGCAGCTCTGCAAACTGAGCTACAGGTATGTAAACGTACATTTCTTCATTCAAACAAATTTAGTTTCAAATTGAAAACACATTTCTTCCAAAATAACTTAAAATCGCGCCACGGATGAACCAAAAAGATTGAAAAATCATGATACTTTTTTCTTTCGTCTGTCGATTTCCGAACTGGTTCGGAACTATAGAATTTAGGTCTAGTTCGGAACTATCGAAAAAGGGATGCAGCGGGGGGCAACTGACACTTCCTAGGACATCGCCATGTTAAATTCGCCAGTTTCTTGCATGCAAAAGAGATTTATCGCGAACCAGTACTGGGTCTAAATGTACTAGAAGCGCACCAGTTCAGAACTAGGGATTTTCCCCACAGGGAGTATGCATAACTGGGCTATAACACAAATCGAAGATAGAAGCTCCGGTTAAAGACACCGAATGCTTTATATATCACATGTTATATGCATGATGTCGAAAACGTCGATAGTGTTGTAGTAGTGATAACCAGACAATGAACAACCGGCCCTAAGTGTTTCCACACATGCACGGGCGTAGTCATGTAGGGACAGGTAGATGTTCGAGCTTAATATTGTCGAAATTTTGGGTTTTAAGAAAATTTGTTAGCCACCCGCTAAATCGCGTTTTTTTACTATAACTTTCTTATTTTTTTTAAATCTTTATGTCACTGAAAAGGTCTCGATCAGGACTTTTAAGCTATACTTCACTAAATTTTGAATTACTATACCTAGATATTTATTTTTATTCTATAAATCCAAAGCTCTCAAAAACCGATGACCACCTTGCTAAAAAGGGTTTGGTTATAGTTCTGAGCGAGGCCTTTTCGGTGACATAAATATTTAAAAAATCAGATAGCAAATATGAAAGTTATAGCAAAAAACGCTAATTTGAACTTTTTAGCGGGTGCGTAAAAAAATTTACATCCACAACTTCTTCTCGACATAAGTGTTCAAATAAAAGTGACACGATAAATTTTTTTCGTGATACGCCTTTATGTACCTATGTACATATGTAATGACTGTAGTAGTGGTTGCAACACTAGCGTACGGTTCAGTGCAATAAAGGCATAGGAAGGCTGACTTCCAAAACGTCAATGCATACGTACAAAGTATAATGTTCCATAACACCGAACTACAAAATATTGACAATGTATACTTTTCCCAAAACGCATCCGAAAAGTTGTCGAAACGCAACGTACATATATGGCTGCAATGTGTCGCAACTCTGCATATACAAACAGTTTGAATACCGCAGTATTACAGTTTCCAAACATTGTATTAATACGTCTTGGAAGTCAGCGGAAATAACGCCATATGACATTGAGAAATACGGCCATATGGATTTAATTACATGGGGAAAGTCAAATGAAGCCATAACCAAAAATTCTACATATGTATGGAAATAAAGCCATACGATTTTATTTCAATATAAAAAGTAAATGTTGTCTCGTTAGCGATGGTCCGCGTTGGTTCGCCACCCCGCGGCCGAATGCGACGCGCCCCCCACATAAAAAATTGTTGCTTTCTTCATTCTTCCTGCTTTTGATGATATACATACATACATCAGGTTTTCTTTTAAATCAGCAAGATATCGTCACTAGACACGAATAAAGGCGCGCTGGTGTTTTGACGATGAAAAAAGGCTCGTAAAAAATTGACGAAAAAGACGCTTAAGATAAACTTCGAACATAGGTTCATACCTGGCCAGGGATTGTCACTTTAACATCATTCCCCAAAAACTCTTTGTATAATTTAAATACTGTTGCACCCGCAAACTTAGTTGACCGCGAAAATAGGTTTACGCGTCTTTCTTCGCCGTCAACTTTGTTAAGCGTCTTTCTTCGTCGAAATTTTTATCATGCGTCTTTTTTCGCGTGCGCCTTTATTCGTCTCTAGTGATGGTATATTTATGTATCTGTATATATGGGCAAATCTAACAAACAGGTAACCTTGGTGTTGTTTAGCTTTATTTTCACTGTTGGAAACTATATCAAGCTGGTTGCCTTTGAATATAATTCATTGACGTACACTTGAAGCCTCAAAAAAAATTTGGCTCAATTTGCTGCATAACTTTTGAATTATAGGTGTTTAAATAAAAAATAATAATGAAAACAAGTGAATTTTTTATGTAATTTTTAAGAGGTGAAAAATTAATTATGTCATAACTTTTGAAGCACACCATATACTGATTTGAAATTGTATGTGCAATTTGTACTTATGTATACACTTCATATGTAGTAGGTAAGAAAAGTGTGCATTAAAAAATAACGAAATGGAAAGTAACTCAAAGTCTGTAATTCCACATTTCACAATTTTCAAAATTTTCGGTTTAAGTTTAAGAACTTTTTAAGTATGTATTGTTTACTACAAACAATTACGAATAATTTGATACCTGAGCAAGAGCTGTGCCTTCAGAATAAACCAACTTTTAAAGATAAAATATTTTGCGATCTTGAGCGTAATTTTTATTCCAAAAAACACTTTAATTAAAGGCACATTTGGAAAATACGTCGAAACGATCTAAATCTTTCTATAACTGCTAGTCCTTATAAAATTACATATCCGTGTAGAATGTTATGTAGTTTGACTATTTTCAATGAAGTCGAATGCTTTGTACTGCATGCGCTCCACGCTTTTCATTTTCAATGTCATTTATTGTTTGTAATGACTTTTGTTAAAATTTCAAAATCAAAAGTTATCAAGACAAATTCTGTGGGACTGAGAAATATTATTTTCTACTTTTTAGTCCATTTATAAAAGCGTTGTATAATAAAAAGTTTTTATTTTATTTTATTTATTTGTGTTTTTTTTTATGAAAATGAAAATGAAGTGCCGTAAATAGAAAAATTTATTTTGGGGGAATACCATTGGAAATAGGGAATGTTTTCTGGAATTTGGGGGAATTAGCATTAAAAGAGTGACATCCCTGATACGTATGCACATATAAGGGCCGGTTTCAATGTCTGATCAATAGCCCAGTTATACATACTTAGCGTTGCATGAGAGTTGCCACATAAGAATCTGTTAAATGGGCTTTGCGTGTAAGCGGTTACCCAACGCATAGCACGTCACTTGTAGAATTCTGTTGGTTTTTGATTTTTACGTAAAAATGGTATAGCAGTGCAAGCCCCTGCAGGGAAACCGCGGACTAGTGATCAATTTTCTAGTTCCGTACTAGGTCTTTATCGCCAAAAAGGAACTAGTCCGATAGGAACTAGATCCCCACCAGTCGAAAATCGGCGAAAAGTGGTACTTTTAAAAATCAAATTTTTTTCAGATTTTTCACTAGAAATCTATATCTAAAGTGACGAATTTAGAAATTGTTCGGAACTATAGAAAAAGGGATGCAGAACGAACTAGATCTTATTTTTCCAATTTAGAACTAGTTCAGAACTATCGAATAAGGGATGCAGCGGGGGGCTTATTTACCTTACATAGATATGTGTTCGGCGAATTTTTCGTTCAAATACGCCTCTATTCTGTGCTTCGCAGATGCTTTTTCATAGCTTGGTAATACAAAACTAAAATTTGTGTTAACATTTCAACATCTTGGGACCGAATGGAATCTAAGAAATAACAGGGAGCAGCTCTGCAAACTGAGCTACAGGTATGTAAACGTACATTTCTTCATTCAAACAAATTTAGTTTCAAATTGAAAACACATTTCTTCCAAAATAACTTAAAATCGCGCCACGGATGAACCAAAAAGATTGAAAAATCATGATACTTTTTTCTTTCGTCTGTCGATTTCCGAACTGGTTCGGAACTATAGAATTTAGGTCTAGTTCGGAACTATCGAAAAAGGGATGCAGCGGGGGGCAACTGACACTTCCTAGGACATCGCCATGTTAAATTCGCCAGTTTCTTGCATGCAAAAGAGATTTATCGCGAACCAG
>NW_023472618.1:0-4037 GCF_013731165.1 Rhagoletis pomonella
ATCGGCGAGTCGTGTGAAAATATCCAACAACTATCTCTGATCGATATTGCTAAAGACATTGCTGCTTTACGCTCAGAAAATACCAGTATACTTACTACCGTGAATTCGCTAAAAAATGATAATGCTCAATATTTGCAAAAGCTAAATGCCCTATCAGACGAAGTTTGCTCTCTGCGCTCATCAATTGACGCTAAAAATAATACCATCGCCTCGTTAACTAACGAAATTAAAGCCATGCATACTGTTGTTGCTTCCTATGCTAGTGAACGCAAATCAACCCGCAAAGAAAAACAAAAAGCCAAACAGTCAACCTCTAGACAGGTAAAAAATAAGAGTGACTTGGCTGCAAAAGCAAAAGGCATCAACAATGACTCTGCTGCAATAGCAAAACAAAGCGTGAGTAAAGAAAAGCCGGCATCTGATACGGAAATAAAACAATCAGAACTTCTTATCGAAGCTGAGTCTCTTATTCCCAACAATGACAATGTTAACGATGATGTCGCTGCTAAGGAGAAACCTGTTTTCTTTGACAACAACAATGTACCATTAGCTGCTGAACCAGCCAATACGGGTGTGGATGATAGCGTTGTTATTATCGATGCAACTGATATTCAAAGTGATCAGGCTGCCGAAGCTGAGTGGGTTGAAGTTACGAGGAAGAAGAAAGGTGGTAAAAATCTAAGTACAGGTAATGATTTGTCCCACATCAATACCGTCGCATCTCCGTCTTCTTTTGCGTCAGCTGTTATTGACACTAATGTTGAAGTTACCATTGCGAATGGCAACAACAATCATCAACATGCTCCTACGAGGATAAATACTGCAGTGAACAACAATGATGATAAAAAAATGCGCATTATTGGTTCAAATGTAAGCACTGAGCTTAGTGTTGCAAAAACTAAATGGCTTTATATTGCGTCGTTTTTGCCATCCGTTACAAACGACAATATTATTGAGTACGTTTCCAAATACTATGGAATACAAGAGAGTTGCTTTCTTGCCACGGGCTTATTAGGAAAGGTACTACCGTGGAATCATTGAAGAGAATTACATTCAAACTTGGTGTTCCCATATCTTGGTTTGATAAAATGCTTAATCCAGAGCTTTGGCCTGCCGGTGTGACGGTTTGCCCTTTTCGGTTAGGCCGCAAGAGGTTGGAACTGAAGACATAGTCACTAGATCTCACTTAGATAACAGTAAACCTATTAATAAGTCAAAAGCGAGTTATGCGCTTTATTATCAGAATGTTAGTGGTATGCGTACTAAATCATCAGAATTTTATCGTAACGTCAGTTCACACGAGTATGATATATTAGCTCTATCCGAGACTTGGTTAAATGAAAATTTCTCATCTAACGAATTCTTCGACGGTTATTATAACGTATTTCGTAATGATCGGTGCCCTAACGCCACTGGTCTTGAGAGGGGTGGTGGTGTTTTAATTGCTATTAGAGCTGATCTAAGTAGTAAACTAATTATAAGTGATTTGATAGATGATGGCGTTGAACAAATCTGTGTAAGCGTTAAGTTTAATGACAATAAAACAATAATAATAGTTTTGTCTTATATTCCGCCAAGTAGCGAAATTGCTGTCTATCAGAAACACTTAATATTGTTATAAATATTTCTAATCCGTCTGATGAGATTATATATTTAGGTGATTTTAATTTAAGTAATATTTCTTGGTCAAGTGGCTGTAATACTTTACCCACAAATATCAGATCTGATATCGATATGCTTGTTGTTAGCACTCTGTTCTCGTATGGCTTGAAACAATACAATTTTCAACCAAACAGTAATGGTAGGTTCCTTGATCTCGTTTTTGGTTCTGATGATCTAAGAATATCTTGTCTGGAGTGTCTATCTCCAATCTTGGAAAACAGTTTCCATCACAATGCTTTGGTTGCAAATTTCGAGGTTTATAACTTTGATAAAACCACAGTTGCAAATATTTCTGAATACAATTATTTCAAGGCTGATGCTACTGCGATAAATGATTTTTTCCTCGGCACTGATTGGTCCTTCTTGGACTCCACTAACGGGCCTGAGGCCTCTTATGTAATTCTAAAGCAGAAGCTTTCATTAGCAGTTTCCAATTTTGTTCCACGAAAACGGAAAACTTTGAGCAATAGACCACCGTGGTTCAATACTAGACTTAATAATATTAAAAATAAAAAACGTAAGGCCTTTAAAAAGTATAAGAGGAGCAGGAGTGAATCCGATCGTCTTATCTTTGTCAGGCTTAAATCTACTTTTAATTGTCTTAATAAGTTCTTGTTCAGACAATATATGAATAATTTGGAATCAAAATTGAAGACTAACCCATCTAGTTTCTGGTCGGTTATTAATTCCAAGAGAAAGACTAGCGGATTTCCGACGTGCATGGAGTATGACGGTGTATCGTGCAATAATGCGGCGGATATCTGCAACTTATTTTCCAATTTATTCCAAAAGGTATACTCGAATCATACATCTTTACCTAGTCCGACATTCTACTCTGGTTCTCTTGGTCGAATTTCTTCTTTTGATATTACCGCCGAAGATGTATCTCTGGCAATTTCAAAATTGAATAATAGTCCGAAGTCAGATAGTGAAGGATTTTCTCCCATATTCTTCAAACTATGTTCGAATACAATTTCAGAACCCCTGGCACTTCTTTTCCAGGGTTGCTTGAACTATGGGATCTTCTTAGACTCTTGGAAGTTATGCTCCATAAATCCGGTATTCAAGTCTGGTGATCGCAATGATATTCGCAACTACAGACCTATTGTTAAGCAGAGTACTCTGGCAAAACTATTCGATCATATCATTCAAAGCAAATTGTTTGATTTCATTGAGGAGGCTATTGTCGGGAGTCAGCATGGATTTTTTTCCGGCAGGTCTACCTCTACTAACTTGGCTTTACTCACTATCCAAATTGTAGATGCCTTTGAAACCCATGCGCAACTTGACGTCATATATACTGACTTCTCGAAAGCATTTGACAAGGTTGATCACTCTATGCTATTGCACAAATTGGAAATGTATGGAGTGTGTGGAAGTTTGCTGAAATTCTTCTCAAGTTTCTTATCGAATAGAAAGCTTTTTGTGTCAATCGGAGCCAACCAGTCTACTGTGCTTATCAATGCCTGGTCGGGAATCCCACAGGGAACCCACTGTGGCCCTCTCTTGTTCCTAATCTTCATTAATGATTTGCCTCAAAAATTCAAATTTGCTAAATGTTTAATGTTCGCAGACGATGTCAAACTCTTTCTAACCGTACATGATATTTCTGACTGCGTTAACTTGCAACATGATCTCGATTCGTTTAACGAATGGTGTACAAGTAATAACTTACTTTTAAATATCAACAAATGTTGCGTGGTTTCCTATTCAAAAAAGGTAACTATCACATCTTTTAACTACATACTTAATACCGGATCTTTAAATCGTTGTCGGGAAATTAAAGACCTTGGTGTAATTTTTGACAACCAGCTCTCTTTTTCTGGTCATATTGACTTTATTGTTTCGAAATCTTTCGCAATGGTTGGGTTTATTAGACGTAATTCCTGTGACTTCAAAGATCCTATGACTCTGAAGGTACTTTACACGTCATTGGTAAGAAGTCGCTTGGAATATTGCTCCATTATATGGAGTCCATTCTATGAAGCTCATTCGTATAAAATTGAGAGAGTTCAAAGAATTTTCACCAAAATTGCTTTGCGTATGCTTCATTGGCCTGATGGCCTCCCATCGTACATCAGCAGACGTAAATTGCTCGGCCTTCAGGCTTTGCATGACCGAAGAGCTTGCATCTCGCTCATGCTTGCCTATAATGCTATCAACGGTAATATAAACTGCTCTGATTTATCCAATTTATTCATTCCATACATTCCACCACGCGATTTAAGGAATACCAGACTATTTGTTGAAGTAACTCATAGAACGAATTATGCGTTGAATGAACCCATTTCCAAGTCTATACGCTTAGCAAATCGATATAGTGGTCTCCTTAACTTTAATAATAGCATATATAAATTTAAGCTTGAACTTTTCAC
>NW_023472619.1:0-4037 GCF_013731165.1 Rhagoletis pomonella
TTTAACCTCATTATCTACTTCAAGTTTGAAATATTTTTTGTTTTTTTCAACAACCTTATAAGGTCCTTCGTATGGTTGTTGCAATGATCTTTTATTAATAACACGCATAAAAACAAATTTACAAGTCTCCAAATCCTTTGGTATATATACACCAGTATCAGAATTTTGATTATGCCTTAAATTTGATTTAACATTTTTAAAATGTTCCCGTAAATTACCTAAAACTTCAATTGGGGAAAATTTTTCTTCAGATGGAACAACAAGTTCACCGGGTAGGCGTAAATTTTGCCCAAAAACCATTTCAGATGATGTGGCTGAAATACTTTCTTTATACATCGATCGTAAACCAAGAAGTATTATCGGCAGCTCATCATACCAATTGTTGATTCCATTTCTAGCCATTATCGTAGCTTTTAACTGCCTGTGAAACCGTTCTACCATACCATTCCCTTGAGGATGATATGCAGAAGTTGTAACGTGATGACTACCAAGCAATTTTGTTAGTTCCGAAAACAATTTTGACATAAACTGAGTACCCTGATCTGTAGTGATTTTTAACGGTACCCCAAAACGTGAAACATATTCTCTAAAAAATTTATTTGCAACCACTGCCGCTGAAATGTCCTTTAATGCATATGCCTCGGGCCAACGCGTGAACCTGTCAACTATTGTAAAAATGTAACGATGTCCTTTCGATACAGGAAGAGGTCCAACAATATCTAAATAAATATGATCAAATCTACTTTTGGGAATCGGAATTTTAATTACTGGAGATTTTGTGTGACGATTAACCTTCGATTTTTGACAATTTATACATTCTTTTGACCAAATATTAATTTCTTTGTGCATTTTTGGCCAATAGTACTTTTTAATAATTAGACGACGTGTAGCTTTTGTACCAGGATGTGTAATGCCATGTAGCATATTAAACACTGTCTTGCGTAAACAATTTGGAACAAATGGCCTAGGATTCTCACCTGTCATTTCACACCAAATATTAAAATTTAAAAGTGGAATTTGAATTAATTTAAGGTTATGTGATGTGTCTCCAGATTTTAATGTGTTTAGTTCCTCGTCCTGTTTTTGTTCATTTTGTAAAACTTTGAAATTCAGTTCTGTACCCTTAATTGCATCAACTTCGAAAGCTCGAGATAATGTGTCAGCTATAATGTTCTCCTGTCCTTTAATATATCGTATGTCATTAGTAAATTGTGCAATGAATTCCATATGTCTAGTTTGTCTCGGACTACGTTCGGTTTTTGAACTCAAAGCATATATCAAAGGCTTGTGATCCGTAAAAACTGTAAACTGTCGTCCTTCTAAAAGATAGCGAAAATGTTTAATGTTCAAATAAATAGCTAGCAACTCTCTGTCAAATGCACTGTACTTAACTTCGGATGGAGAAAGTTTCTTAGAAAAGAAAGCTAGTGGCTCTGATTTGTTATCAAACGTTTGATGTATGACACCACCAATTGCCGTATTAGATGCATCCACATTTAAAGAGAGTTTGGCATCTTTGTTAAAATGATTTAACAATACCGTAGACGCAAACTTTTCTTTAATACATTCAAAGGCTTTATTTGTTGTGTCATCCCAAATTAAGGACTTGTCACGTTTCTTAGTTGTTCGATTGATTAAATCGTAGATAACTGCCGTAAACTCAGCTAATTTTGGTACATATCGATGGTAATAATTAACCATGCCTATAAATTTCTGCGCCTGTTTAATAGATTTAGGACGTTCAAAACTACGAATTGCTATCACTTTTTTCATCAGAGGGTCTAATTCCTGCCCCAGAAATATTATGTCCTAAAAAGTCAACACTTGTAACACCGAAAGTACATTTACTTGGTTTAATATTTAACCCGTACTCTGTTAGGCGTTGGAAAAGTATACGGAGATCTTTAAAATGCTGTTCTTCATTTTCACTTGCAACCAATAGATCATCAATATATGTAAAAACAAAATCTAAACCACTAACTACTTCATTAATAAATCTTTGAAAAGTTTGCGCTGAATTTCTTAGTCCGAAAGGCATTCGTATAAATTCAAACATACCGAAAGGTGTCGTTATTGCAGTTTTATAGATATCCTCTTCTGCCATTGGAATTTGGTGGTAGGCCCTTACCAAATCTAATTTCGAAAATATATACTTATTTCTGAGATTCATGTTAAAATCTTGAATATGAGGTAAAGGATAACGGTCCGGTACAGTCACAACATTAAGTCTCCGAAAATCACCACAAGGACGCCAGTCATTTAGTTCTTTTTTAGGTACAAGATGCAGTGGAGATGCTACACAAGAATTTGAAGGTCTACAAATCCCTGTCCTCACTAAAAAATCGAATTCAGTTTTGGCTACTTTAAATTTAATCGGATCTAAGCGCCTTGGCTTAGAGAATGGCAGATTTCCTTCAGTAAAAAGTCTGTGAACCGTAGAATGTTTAACCGGTTTCGAATAATCTGGTTCAGCGATCAAAGAAGGAAACTCCTTCAACAATCTTGTATACTTGTTCTCTACTACGAAAATTTTTGGAAGCGAAATGTTACAAACACATGAAACTGTGTTAACCGAAAGACTTGTTACTGGATCAAGTAAACGTTTGCATTTCATGTCAATTAAGAGACCGTATTTGCAAAGAAAATCTGCACCAATAATAGGTTTCGCAATATCAGCTATGAGAAACGTAAATGGGAACTCGCGTCTTAAACCTAAATTTATATTTAAAATCTTTTTACCACACGTTGAAATCGTTGAACCATTGGCTGCAGTAAGTATTATATCTGAAGAACGTTTTGTATGAGGGAATTTTTTTACCGGAAGTATAGAAATTTCTGCTCCACTATCAATCAAAAAGATTAGTTTGTTTGCTTTATCAAAAATAAATAGGCGACGTGTGGTAATATCTAAATTTCCATTGTTTGCCGCCACAACAACGGATGACTCTAGTTTAACGAATTTTTGTTTTTAGAAAAAGCACAAGGCTGTTGACATTTCTGAGCCTTATCACCAAATTTGTAATGGTATCTACATAACCAATTTTGACTATCACGAGATTTTGATCTACCTCTATATGGACTTCTAAAACAATTCCTATTATATGATCTATATCTAGAATTTTGACTAATTTGTTGCTTAATAGAATTTAATTCAAAGGAAAGTTTTTGAAAATTTTCGCACATAAGATTCGTCGATTTAACTAAATTCTCAATAATTGTGTCTTGTGATTTAGAATTTTGAAAACTATTCATAGCTGATATTTCGGTTTTATTAATCACTTCCCAAATATTATCAGCTAGTTTCACCAATTCATTTATATCATTGGTACTTGAACTAGCTAATATCACACTAAGATTTTTTGGCAATTTTCTCAGCCAAAGTTTCTTTAAAATATCTAGACTAAAATTGGAACCTGCAAGCAACATGAGCGACCGATAAAATTCAGAGGGTTTACGATCACCCATCTCTGAATCTGACAAAATTTTATCTAATTTCTTATTTTCGCTTAAAGAATGTCTTTCAATTAAGACTTTCTTTAATTCTGAAAACTTGTTGTTATGCGGAGGATTTTGAATGAAATCTAATATTGTAACTATTACTTCTTGCGGAAGCGCTGTGATTGTGTGTTCATATTTTGTAGTATCTTGTGTAATGTTTTTCATATTAAATTGCATTTCTGTATGTACAAACCAAGCTTCTGGACAACTTGTCCAAAATTGTGGAAGCTTGACTGAGGTTGCATACACCTCATTATTATTTTGACTAGCATAAGGATTTGCCAACTCCTCTTGAAAAGAGTTTTTTTTTTTTTTTTTTTTTTTTTGGTTTCGTAGTTACCTGAGTGTAGGTATTTATTTTAAATAACAAAACTTATTTTATTTTCTGTTGTACACAATTTGAGAAAAGTTTGAATAATAAAAATTTTCTATTTGATTGACGAACCACAAAAATCACATAAATCTAAAATTTCCAAAATTACAAAGTTGAAATAAACACAGTACAATAAAAGGTAATAACACAAATACAAACCCTACAA
>NW_023472620.1:0-4037 GCF_013731165.1 Rhagoletis pomonella
AACCCTATAATGCCTTTAATTTTAATATTGCTGTTAAAATTTTTATTTAAGTGTCTGTATTTTTTTAGGGTCGCATACTTATGCAATAGGTTTCTATAGAGAAATTGTGGACAATATGGGCGTCTACAATGTGCCATAAGCCGCATTTCGGATCCGTGGTTAGTGCGCTTTAAAATTCTAAAAATGGGTTTTTCTCCATATAAAAAAAAATAATAATTTTTTTCTTAAAAAGTAGGCCATATTTTACAAAATTGCTAATAATAAAAGTTATTTATAATTGCGTAAGCAGTTCAGATCGATTCGTTGAATTTTGACCCTAATTCCATAATTTCTTGATTTGGGACCAGTGTGCGCCGGCCAGATTAACCTAACCTAACCCAGCAATTAGTTAACGTATATATATGCGTTTTTAAGTAAGCGGTTTTGGTTTACATCCTCTCATATATGATGTATTTTGATATTAGATAAAAAGAGGGACAGTTCACATTACGCCCCGTGTTGCCATATGGCAACGGGCTTAAAAAACACTTAAATTATCTAAGATGCACGATTGTTTTTTATTGTTACTGGCTGCCAATAGCGTCACTAATGCATTAGATAATTTTTTAGCACTGTCACGTTTTGTAAATAGAACAAGTAAGAAAGTCTAAGTTCAGGCGGAGCCGAACATTAAATACCCGGCGCAAGTATTAAATATATGATTTTCACCTTTCCGAGAGCGACCGCTACATGGTAAGCCGGGGTGTATCATTTTTGAGTAAATTAGCGTCCTTAAATTTCGAAATATTGAAGTTTCAAGCATTTCTGAAATTTACCGTTATATGTAAAGCGGCCTCAATTTTAGTCCGATTTCAATAATTTTCAACGGTTTGCTTTTATGTGGCAAGGACAATAAAAATACCGAGTTTGGCACAAATTGGTATAACGGTTACCGATATACATATATGTGATCATAAGTGGGCGGTGCCACGCCCATTTTCCCAAATTTTACCATAAACGTATTTCTTGGCAAAGAATTGTTGCAAGCATCAATTTTGAATAAATTAGCTTTAATATTTACTGAGATATCGAAGATTTCGTACTTCTCCAAATTACCGTTATATGGGATGTGAACGTGGTTATTGTCCGATTTTAAAAATTTTCGGCCATTTGGTAAGCCGTAGCAAGGCTAACAACTGTGCAAGAAATTGGTGCATCGGTTACCAAGATATGCACATGTAACCATATTTTCCAAAAATTTATAATATTGTAAATATAAATTTTGAGTAGTTACTAAAATATCGCAGTTTTCGTATTTCTGAAAATTACCGTTATATGGGAGGTAGACGTGGTTATTGTACGATTTTTCTCATTTTAAATACCATTTGTCCTACGCCAGAAAGGACTGCACATACAAGGTTTCGTTAAGATATCTAAATTTTTACTCGAGTTATCGTGTGCTTAGACGGACGGACAGACAGTCACCGCTTAATCGATTTCTCCTTTCATTCTGATCATGTATGTATACATTTGTCTATATCTATCTCGATTAGTTTTGCCTGTTACAAATAACCGTTATGTGAACAAAGTTATAATAACCTTCTGCACAAGTGCGCTCGGGTATAAAAACACTTGCTATATGTGAATCAGGGTTTTTGCGAATATTCGCATTCGCATTCGCAAACGCTGAACTTCCGCATTAATTTTAACATTCGCATTCGTGTCGCATTCGCAATAATCAATGCGGATATTTTGCGAATGCGAATATTTGAGGGACCCAAAATAACAGTTATTTTCTTTACGAGTTGGCCAAATATTTCTTATTCCCAACTAAAAGTCCTTTCCGGACAATAAACAAACCGGAAATTTAACAAATTAAACAAGTTTGGTATCAAATGAAAGAGGACTTAAATAGCTTTAAAACTGAAATATCCAAGCGAGCAAAGTCACCTATTGAAAAATATTTCAATAAAAAATGTTAATTAATTACCATAGAACAAACCTTGGGTCAGGTATATGAATCTCTTTAGTATTAAAAGATATAAAAAAAAATATATAAATAGAAGTGGTTAATTCTGTTTAAAAGCTATTTCAGTCCTCTTTCACATGATAGCAAATTTGTTAAATTTTGATAAGCTGTTTGTTTATTATCCAGAAAAAAACTTTCGGAATAAAAAATATTAGGCCAAGTTTAACTCGTAAAGAAAATAACTGTTATTTTCGGTCCCTGGAATATTATGCAAGTGCAATAATAAAACGTATATCTGGCCAGTCACAAAAGAAAGGATCAGAAGTGAATTACAAAAACTAAAATCGAAAAACGCTGATGACGTGACAAATTCCGAAACAACCAAAAGAATGAGAATGAAGAATTTTTTGAAAAACAACGGTGTTTAAACAACGATCTTGCCATGATACTAGATTGTGAAGAGGAAAGTCAGGACGATACATCCGACATTAACCGCAACAAAAGAAATAAAAATATAAGTGAAAGTCGTCTCGACTGGTGCAGCGTCAATTGAAAAGAATTTACAATTTTGTCAAGTTTGAAGTTTTTCAAGTTTTTTCGCAGCGAGCGAGTAGTTATTTAGTGGCGCAGGTGTGATTTACAACCATTTAAAAACTTTTTATTGAATACAATGTTGCAATTTTTAAATTCGAGTACTAAAAAAAAACATTATTAAAAATTACTAACCTTTCCATTTTTTTTTAACAAAATCACCTAATTTACTCACCTAAGTCTAAGTTCGGGCGGAACATTAAATACCCGGCGCAAGTATTCAATATAGTTTTTTCACCTTTCCGAAAACTACCGCTACATGGTAAGCAGTCACCACGTCTATTTCAAACATCTTCGATAGAACGTTCAGTTAGACATAATGAGATAAACTTATATAGATAAAAGTATAATAATGTTACTTATTTTCAAGGGATTGTTGTTAGTATCAATTTTGGGTAAAATTAGCGTTATAAAAAGGTGGTCGTAATTTTAGTCAGATTTCAATAACTTTCAACGTTTTGCCTTTATGGGGCAACCACAATAATCATAGTGAGCTTGGTACACATTGATCGAACGGTTACCGAGATACACATATGTGGTCATAAGTGGGCGGGTTCACGCCCATTTTCCAACATTTTATTACAAGCGTACTTTTTGCTATAGAATTATTGCAAACATCAGTTTTGAATAAGTTAGCTTCAGTATTTACTGATTTATTGTAGCTTTCGTGTTTCTCTAAATTACCGTCATGTGGGATGTGGGCGTGGTTATTATCCGATTTTTTTAATTTTCAGCCGTTTGGTATGTTTTGTGAAGGCCAACAACTGTGCCAAGTTTGGCAGAAATTAGTGGAGCGGTTCCCAAGTAATAATAAGTGGGCGTGCCTACGCCCATTTTCCAAAAATTTATATCTCAGTTTTCGTATTTCTGAAAACTACCGTTATAAGGGAGGTAGGCATGGTTATCGTCCGATTTTGCCCATTTTCAACACCATCTGTGCTACGCTCAAAAGAAGTACACATACCAAGTTTCGTTAAGATACCTCAATTTGTACTCGAGTTATCGTGTGCACAGACGGTTACTCTTTTCATTTTGATCATTTATGTATACATTTGTCTATATCTATCTCGATTCATTTTGCCTGTTACAAACAACCGTTATGTGAACAAAGTTTTAATACCCTTGCATACAAGTGCGGTCGGGTATAAAAATACTTTACATCCGCGGATGTTAGCGTTTAAACATCCGCATTCGCTTCCGCGGATGTCTATAATTCCATATTCGCAACATCCCTGATGTGAATGTATGCTTACTTCTTCATATATGAGTAGTCCACTTGCAAACAGCGTTATATGATTCTATAATACTAAGGCATAAATTTAAGAAACCTCTACAGCAACAAGTAACATCCAAATTATATATTTCTTTTTATTTTCTGAAAATTGTGATAAATAAGAGCCTAATAACATTAAAAAACAAAATCGCAGTGTGGTATTTTTTGCAAATTTTATATATAAAAAATTAATATAGCGAGTTTTGAAACAGTAACTTTTACATA
>NW_023472621.1:0-4037 GCF_013731165.1 Rhagoletis pomonella
AAAAAAATAAAGTCGGAGTTTTAATGCCGGCACACCCTAGGATTGATCTATATCGGAAAAAAAATATACCCCTATTTTTATACCCGAGCGCACTTGTGCACAAGGGTATATTAATTTTGTTCACATAACGGTTGTTTGTAACAGCCAAAACGAATCGAGATAGATATAGACAAATGTATACATAAATGATCAGGATGAAAAAAGAAATCGATTAAGCCATGTCTGTCTGTCCGTCCGTCTGTCCGTCTGTCCGTCTGTCCGTCTGTCCGTGTACACGATAACTCGAGCAAAAATTGAGATATCTCAACGAAATTTGGTATGTAGGTTTCCCTTAATCCAAGGTAGGTTGGTATTGAAAATGGGCGAAATCGGACTTTAACCACGCCCACTTCCCATATAACGGTAATTTCCAGAAATACGAAAACTGCGATATTTTAGTAACTACTGAAGATAATTCACTCAAAATTGATATTTACAATAATTTTTAGACGAAAAATAAGAATATTATAAATTTTTGGAAAATGGGCGTAGCCACGCCCACTTATGGTTATATGTGTATATCTTGGTAACCGCTTGCAGAGCATTGTGTTCTGCTCCTTGTCTGGGAGCATCTGGGCTTCGTCGTGTAGGTGGTGTTGGGGCGTAGTCAGGAGGAATCCGGTCGCTGTCCGAAGTGCCATATTCTGGCAGGTCTGAAGCTTCATCAACTGCGTCCTACCAATCCCAGGCGACCACACGGGCGCTGCATAGTTTAGAACCGGCCGCCCAATTGCCTTGTATGTTGCCAGCAACGTTTCCTTGTATTTGCCCCAAGTGCTGCCGGCCAGCGACTTGAGGACATTGTTGCGTCTCTGTACTTCGTTGACAGTTGCGGTTGTATGCGCCGAGGAGCAGAGTAGACTGTCGAGGGTGACTGAGAGGGTTTTTGGGTTATTCACCGTCGGTATTGTTACGCCATCGACGTGAATACCCAGTTGCAGTCTGACCTCCTTCGTCCAGGTGGTGAATAGGGTCACCGAGGATTTTGCATGGGATAGGGCAAGGCTCCTTGCAGTGAAGAAGCGATTAAGTTCGACGAAATAACCGTACACTTTCGATCACAAGTCATCAATTAATTAATTACTTAACTAATTAATAATAAGAGTTAATTATAACATCTGATCCTGTTATATCCAGTATGAGATGACCCCCTCTTCGAAAAGCAGATGCCATTTCGAAGAATTTATCAGTCTTTTGCGTGAACCAACTCAAAACGCATCAGTTTTTGTTGAGAGTGATAGAGATGAGTAAAAAATATTTCGTCATTTCTATTTTAATTTGTTGTCTGTAATATTAGTTAATACAGGGTGTTTGGTAGACGTTTGAACATACGTGAACTAGTGATAGTTGGGGCCATCTGCTATGTGTTCCGACCAGAAATTTAAACTAGGCCCCCAAGGTTTTTTTTAAATTTGTAATTTACAAAAATTCAAAACTGAATAACGTTATTTAAAAATGAAAAAACTTTAGTTTTGGAAGTCACCAATTTGGTATAAAATAAAAAAAAAATCTAAAAAAAATTGTTTGGGCTGAACATAGAGCAGGCGGCCCACCTATCCCCCATTTATAAATGTACTTATATTTATTAATTCATAATTTGATCATAAACTCATTTTAAATACGTTCGATCCAATACAATAAATTAGTAATTTTGCTTAACAAATATATTGCGTTATTCAACTAAAAATGTCAATTGATTTGACAGATTTCAACTGAAAAAGTTTGAATGTAATACAGAACTCGAGATCAGTGAGCCTTAAAACCTAGTACGTTTACTTCTTTGGAAATTCTCCTTATTTTTAGAGAAATTGACAGCCCATTCGACAGCTGTCAAATCTCAAGGTTTTAATTTTACGTAAAATTCGTGACTAGCGTGTCTAAAACCCTTAACATTATCTTATATTCAGAAAAATTAACAGTCAATTTGACAGCTGTCAACTCTCAAAGCTTTAATTTGATGTAAAATTCGCGACCAGCATGTTTTAAAACGTTTGTAAAAAGATTCTCTGATTTTTATACAAATTGGCAGTCCGTTTAACAGCTGTCGACTGTCAAACTTTTAATTTGACGTCAAATTCATGATAGCGTGCCTAAAAACCTAATAACCCCTACACCTTCTTATGGCACCTCTGGCCAAGGGAGGAGCACATACACTCACTGTTCCCGCGGTCTATTACGAAATTTATAGACACCCTGGGGCTGGTGGAGGTGTTGTGAAGAGCTAGGGGCACAATAGACCTATCGGTCGCAGTGCCTTACCCAACCAACTAACAAATTAACTAACTAACCCTCACTACCTAGAATTCTCCTTTCTGTGTTGCCAAAGAAGAGGGGATGAACACCTTTTGCAGAGAAGACCTTTCTGTGTAGGCGGCCTTCGGCCGCACTCAGCGATTACAACCCTCACTAAGTAGAATTCTCCTTTCTGCGTTGCCGAAGGGGGGGCTGAACGCCTCTTGTAGATAAAACTTTCTGCGTAGGCGGCCTTTGGCCGCACTTAGGGATTATAACCCTCACTACGTAGAATTCTCCTTTCTGTGTTGCCAAAGAAGAGGGGCTGAACACTTTTCTGCATGGCCTTCTTTGTATGTATTGTTTTGTACAGTATGGCAACACATCTTATGTTTGCAACCATGTGTTATTGTAAATGTGGGTGCAATTTTATGTAATTTACAAGTTAATAAAAGTTGGATTAAAGTGATTTATATACAAAATAAAATAAAATAAAAGTGTGTAAACTATTAGGTAAAGTGGTATGTGTATATATGAAAGTATGTGACAAATGCACTTTTTGATAAGGAAATCAAGTGGAATAACTTAAGAAATTTTAACAAAAAATAACTTATAAAGAATTATATTTTTTATATTTTTTAGTTATGCATATTTTAGGGGATACCTCCCCTAACATCCTGACCTAGTTTCATTTGTTAATTCCACCTGGTTTTCTTAAACCAAAAGGTGCGGCTGAATACTAAAGCCCTTCCAAAATACCTGTTTTTGCTTATTTATTGAGCATATTTTAGTATATTTTAGTTTTTGCATATTTTTGCTTTGTTGATTTACAACCATTTAAATTTAGTGCGAAATCTCTTGCCAAAAAACCATATAATTTTTTCTTTAATATTCATCTGAATATTTTCTCGTATAGCCAAGTGGCTACTGAGGTACTCTCTTCTACCTCTGATAGATCTCAGCTAGTGGAAGACTGTAGGAGAGAGCTGGCCTATATCTCTGATCAATACGAAATTACCCTAATATGGTTCCTGGCACATACGGACATTTACGGAAACGTGGCAGCGGACGAACTTAAAAGGTGCAGCTTCACACTGAATGTGTCCCACGCGGTGGACATGGGGGGCTTCGCTCAGGGATATAAAAGCAACAATTACCGAAATTTATCACTCGAAGGCTAAGCAGAGGTGCAACCGTACAGGATTACCCGGCAGTTCTGGGTGTCCTACGACCCACTTAGACCAAAGCCCTCTTAAGAATGAGCAAAGAAGATACCTACTAACGTACTGCAGTGTGAACAGGGCATTGGTCCGTTGGTGTATTAGTTGCGATGACTCTGGTTCAAAAGAGACAGACGAACACTTTCTGTGCGAGTGTCCCGCCTTTGCAAGGATGAGGCTAAAGATACTCTGCAGGCCATTGCTGCAGAATGTTTTAGAGTGAAGCTGGCTCTCTCTGTATGACGTACTGAAATTCATTAAAGCCGCCAAATGGCTGTAGATTGCACGAGTTGTGGAATCGAATTGGCAACCTTTCTCAACTGTCTATTTACACAATTGTATCTGACTGCTTCTTTATAAACTAATTTTATCCATAAATATGTATTGTGTTTCGAAGTGAATTGTTTTTGTTACTTTTTTTGTTAAAATACATGTGTTATTTATTTTTGTACAGGAAATAAAATATTAGGGAAATAATTTTAATTGCATATTTTACTTGTTTATGATATGATATTCCGAGCCCTACATTAGAGTGGTCCAAAAAAA
>NW_023472622.1:0-4036 GCF_013731165.1 Rhagoletis pomonella
TTAGATACTTTGAATCCCTTGATAAAATTTTTAAAAATTTTGTATGCAAACCTTTTATGCTTAAACTCTTCTATCATCATTTAAGAAAAAATGATTTAAAACAAAATTTTATTTATAAAAAATCGATTTTTGTGGTTGAAAATACCTCCAGCTCACGTAAATATTTTGAGATATAAATTTTATACTTAATTCCAATGGAAAAAATAATATTTTTTTTTGTATGGAGAGTTATGCACCCTAATATACATATATGCTGAGTTGAAGGAATATTGGCTGATTTCCATTGTTAGAAGAAGCTTGTTTATTGTTGAGTAAAAGTATGTGAATTAAATTTTCTAGACTTCAGCAGGGAAGAAAAAAGAAATGTGATGTGGAGATGTGGTTATCTCCGAAATAACTGCTATAATTTCTACCGCTTAGACTTTTTCAATTTTTCCTAATAAACAATCGTGGTACAAAGCTCAATAAAAATATTAAAAATAAAATGTTAATAAGCCACAATAACATCGACAAGCAGTTTTATTGGCGTCATAGCTAGCGGTAAATATTTTAATGGAGAAAAAATCTTTCATAATTTACTTGTATACCACAAAATGTTGTAAGTGAGGAAGTTTTCTGAATTAAATAAAATAATTAAAAAAATATATTTGAACCTCATTCAACCACTACCTGCGTTTCTGTAAAAAAATGTGGTCTCAAATTGCATAATTAAATTCTATATTAACTCGCTCCATTTAATTTGCTGTTAATTAATTAATGTTGAATAACTCAGTGTGCATTTGAGTAGCGTTGAGTTTGTGTGCTTGTTTAATTAAAAATGTATCTGTATTAAATGAGCATTGTTCTATCAGCTTTCCTGTTTTTAAAAATTGAAAATTTGCAAACTCACCTGGCAATGAGATTAATAATCCGAAACCCAGCGTCAGCCACGTGATGGTAGTAAGCGTTATGGCAGCGGTGTGGTAGCTGCTTGCTTTTAGGAAATGCATTATTGCCACAACCAAATGCATTTGCTGCACACGAAATCCAATTTACACAAAGTAATTAAATTTAATTGAAAATCGTTGAACGATTTTAGTTCATTGGTTATTAGTGATAACTGTAAACGAAACTAAATGCACCACTCGATGGTCTCGAGTTTAAGGAGAAACGGTTAGTTGCCGTACAACGCGCACTTCTTCTATGTTGCGTATACGACCTGGCGCACGATTCCACGTAAAATGTTTTATGTAAATTACCCGAAATTATTATTCACTTGACTTCGCTTCGCTTAACTTTGAAAGCGCTTTTAGAGTTTGAGTTTTTACCATTAAAATTTGTTGTGAATATTTAGTGTGTATTGAGTTGTGATCTAGTAGAACGAGTTAAGCTAGTGGGCTGACTACGCTAAGCAACTTGCGCGCGGTTTATGCCTGAAGGCTACAAATGCCATTGTAAGTGGCAAACGTTTATTGCATGCTGCAGCAAAATATCTACTTATTCACACTCACTATTATCAAGTTTCTGTGGTGCCTTTATAGTCACCTGAAGATTATCTGCACAGTGATTTTTTTTTTGTTTTGCTGCAGTCGTTGACCCTTCCCAGCTGCTGTACGCTGCCTTTTTATGTTTTTTTTGAAATATTTTATTCGATTATATACTTCACCGCTGACGCCAAGGTCCTTCTATTGGCAGTCCATGTCGCACTCTAAGACTGAAAAAACAAACTTCGCTTCTATTCTTTGCACTGAAGCTGCACTTAAAGTTGTGTGTTTGTCCTTTTTTTTTGTGAATGGAAATGCGATGATATTCGTAAGAAGGTAGAAGTTCTCAAGTTGCCATAAAAGGTCTTTATGTTTTTCTATTACTCTTCTTTCCCGCTATGTCGATCCGCCACCACTCGGAACTCAGCACTCGCCACTTTTCACCTTTTTTGCTTTGCTCGGTCGGTTGCACTTTTTTCGATTGCTTGTCGGCGCCTACCCTTTTTGCTAGTCTCTTACTCTTCGTATTGGTGTTTTTTTTTTGTGGATGATGTTGCCGTTGTTGCTGGCTGTGTTGTTGATGTTGCAGTTGCAGTTTCGCCCGCCGCTACAGTTTTGTTATCGTTCAAGTGTTTTTTGGTTGTTGTTGTTGCAACTGTTATTGCACTTAAACGTCTCTTTGAGTGTTTTCGCCTGTTTTCCTCAATTGCTTGCCTTTTGCACGCATTCTCTGTGTACCTCACCTTTCTACTTCCTCTCTCCTCTTTCTACGATTTTTTTCAAAATTGTTTACCACACTTTAGTTCTGCACTCTTTTCCTCACGGTTTACCCTATTTAACGGTGTTTGTGGTTTTTCTGCTGTTTTGATTTTTTATGCCAATAAACTTTGTAGTGTTGCTGGCTTTTAGACGCGCTGTGGCTTTAACTGTTGCTTCCCTTCCGCTTTCGCTTGTCTGCTTTTCGTTGGGTACAGCTCACTTAGTACTGGCTGAGCGGCAAAAAGAGAATGCATTTGTTTCTGTTGTTCGAATGCATGTGTGCGTGCGCTGGCCGTGTAGGTGTGAATGTGGCAATGTGAGTGGTATATTGCTCCTCCGTGCGTTATTGCCGAGCGCAACTAAGCGTGCCGCAGCAAAACGCTTTGTTCAACTGTAGTTCACTAGACCAAGAGTGCAGAGCGCTTTGGCGCTGAACTTGTTGTCGCCCGTTGCAAATGCGCATTTTGTTTAACTCGCAAAGTTTTCAATCCCGAAACGCATAGGGAATTTATTTAAATTTAAAAAGTATGCTAATATATTTTTTTACGTAGGCTTTGCAGCGAGTGTTTCAGTTCATGAAATGTAGTATTCGCGTATTATAATATTTATGTTTTTGTTTTGTTGTTGTTATAAAAATTTGATAAAAATCACTACCGAATAAGTAATGCGTATGACTCGTGCGTCATTATTTTTACTCGATTCAACTAATCAGCAATTTTAGCTCAGCAAAGATCTGATCTGTAAAGAAAAAAAATGGAGTTTAGTTTTAATATTATCAAGGAATAAAATACCCAAAGCTTTTTGGTTAAGGTAAGAGACTAACAAACTAATTCACAATAAATATAGAACACTTTAAAGGTTTTATAAATCGAAAATTTTACTGAGAAAGGCTGTTTAGAAAGCTTTTTAAATCCACTTTATCATTTATAAATATGACCATAAGAATTTATTAAAAAATAACAAGAAAAATAATTAAAAAATTATAATACAAAATTCGTTTAGACTCCAGATCCTTACTTCAGAATGAGACTTAAAAGTTTCAGCCTTGGATACCTTAGATAGACTACAATGTTCTGAATTTGACCAAAGGCGGAGCCTTTACTATTTGTTATACCTTACTGTAGTTTAAAAATTTGGAATCTTTAGGGATTTTTATAGAGTTTAGGAACTTTCTTAAGCGCCAAATGAAATCAAACCAACAGAACCAGTAATAGGTAAGTTTACCTTATTCAAATATAGTTTTGTTAGTATTGATTAAAAGTTCGTATACATTGTCGTTTTTCATTAAAGTACGCCCTTACCCTTTATTTAAAGCTAACTTAATGCAGTGGAATGGTTCATAAAATATTAAATGATTTTATCTATATGTATAATAAACTCACAATATTAAATGAGGTTACCAGACAAATTTAAGGCCATTGAAATTTTCTTAGTGTCCCAATGGACACCTTAAAAGCCAATAAGACCACCAGTAAAATGTGAACGCAATTTGGCAAAGCTAACAGAAACCAATGCCACAAAATAAGGTAATGGTAAGGAAGAAAAAGCACATAAAAAGCACACAATAGTTAGTAAATATGTGTCTTATTTGGCTTTGTAACAGGAGCAGCTGAAAATCGAGAATGGGTAACAAAATCATTTCACATGTGCATGTTTGCTTAAGTAAATGCGTAAGAATAAACGAGGCGAATAGACTTCCTCTCCTTGCTGGTAAAATATTACATTAGATGCCAGTTTAGAGCAGAAAAAAGTGTGTGTGTTTGCATATTCGTATACGTATGCATGTAAATATATTTACTGAAATGAAAGTGCTT
>NW_023472623.1:0-4036 GCF_013731165.1 Rhagoletis pomonella
ATGTACACTAAATAATATTAAAGCAGTACAAATTTTACTTGACACTACACTGAGGGAAATAATGCATAGTAAAAATGAATACTTTATATTTGATTATCGTTTAAAAATGTGCGTACTTATAAATAATACCAGCAGGCCAAAACTTAGCACGCGCATATTTAAATGCCATCTATAGAGGACAACACATTCATACTTACATACGTACATGCTCTTGTACTCACGAACGGCGCATGTACATATGTATGTTGAGCGGAGAGAGAACAAGAAGATGTTGGCATCACGTTCGGACTTCACTCCGATCAAAGGAGATTTACTCCGGTTTTTTTTAAATTTTTTAAATCTACTCCTCTACTCCTCCTGACTTAAAACCTGTGCCGTTTTTTCACTTACATTCTGGGCCTATTGGTCCCGTTTTTTGCAATTAATTAAGTGTTTAAAAAAATTAATTTAGGAAGAGGTTTTAATAAAGCAGAAAAGGTCCAGGGCCTTATGCTTTTTTTTTTAAGATCTGAAATGTATACATATTCTCTTTTATATAAAATACCCACAACTACATAAATATGCAACACATTATTCTTACATTGGTTCGCGTTTTTGTTTTTACGTCAATTGAAAATAAATTTAAGTGATTTAGTATTTCCTGCATCTAAGTAAAAGTTTCAGAGTGCTTTTTAGAAGCATGTACATGAGTAATTGAATAGAAACATTACTTGCTCATAAGATCTGTCCCATGTAAAATTTTAAAATTTTTGATTCGTATGAAAGCGAAAATAAAACTGCAAATCTTATACGACAATTTTTTTATTACTCCGATTTTTGAAGAGACTTACTCCTAAATCGAGTTACAGTCCTCCGAACACTGGTTTTGTAGTTCGAACAATTGTTTTGTTTGTGCGTAATTCATTTATACCGTTATGATTTTGTAGCAGCTTGTGGTTGATGGAGAAGAAAGAATGTCTGAAAAATTAAAAGAAATTTTGCATAGTTTTGCCTTGGATGAACTGCTGGAAGAACTTACTGGTAAGTAGAAGTAATTTGTATAAAATATTTATTATATAAACATGTAATATTGATTGTTCTAGCGGCTGGCATTGAATTTCGCCATTTACCTTATTTGAGCGAAGGAGATATCGCCGACGCTGTAAGAAAAGTGGGAATAAGAGCCGAATTCCGCGAAAAGCTTTTTGATTGGCGAAATAAGCAGGTATGTAATGTATATTTTTTTTAAAAAACATTGTTATTGAAAGTGCTAGTGTATTTTGTTAATGAAAATAATGCATGTGAAAGCGATAGAATTGCATTCCTTTGTCCATAGAAGTACAAGTATGCATACATATTTATGTGCGCATTTACTATGTACATACATATCGGGGAATCACATCAACTCTCCTAACGCGGCGCGCGAGCCCTAAATTGTTGGTTTCAATTTGCGCTGATGGTATGTATATATATATGTACATATAGTATATGTGTATATATTTCGAAGTAGTTTTCCTCAGCTTACCAATGGCGCTATCACATTTTAGGAGAGTTGAAGTGGTTCCCTCATATGTATGTATGTATGTACATATACATATATGAATGTACGCAAACGGCTTCCGTGCTTCCACAAGCCCTTTGCGTCGCAGGAATATGTAATTCCGCGTGGCTGCTTTTAATCACCCTGCGCATCTTATGCGCATTATTAGTTGTATTCACCAAATCAAGCAACGACTGTTGACAACAGCCAGGCCACTTGCTCACTTTGGTGGATACCACTATTGTTAGCGTAATAAAAATTCATACAGCAAGTGGAAGATGTTAATTATGTACGTCATTTTTATTCAGACCTATGATGCTGACGGGCTGCACAGCAATGTTGACCAATGTGAATTCCATTATGTGGTATAAATACATACATTATATGTAATCAGTGAAAAAATATTTAAATAACTCGTTTTTATTAGTCTTTAAAGAGGATACTAAAAGACTGTTCTGCTGGTAGAACCATTCATGATTACTATGAGTGCAACGGACATTTAAATAATAGCCAACGCGATCGGATTATAAACGCTGTTGTGGAACACGTTGTTGCAAATAATATAAAATTAAGGCCCGTCAACTTCGAGCAATTTTTAAAAGACATACAAATGTTGTTTCCTGAAGAAAAATGTTCTTTGGTAATGCAAAAAATTTTCGATATAATTAAAAGTGTTATCAAAACGTTTAATGTAGGTGCATACTAATAACTTTTTTTAATTTAGGAATATTATTACATTCCGCGTAAAGGGAAAAGACCGCCTGCTGGAAAATTATTTTCAAAATATATAAATATTACCGCAAAGGAAAGAAAAAAAAAAAGGAACAACTAAACATAGGTGCGATAATTTGGATACCTCAATTCCTGATCTAGCAACTGAGTTTGATGAATCGATTGAAGCTAGTATAAAAGAGGAGCTACGAAGGGAATCATCGGATTGGGAAGTGGTTCTAGACAGATGGGACAGATCTTATAACATTCGACAACGCGATTTAACACTTCTGAGTAATTACGATTTTATTAAGGAGTGGCCAAAGTTAAAAGACGCCAGAGGTCCCCAACTGGTAAGTTCTCTAATTTTATATTGAACATATCACCCGCGTTTTTCACTGTTACGTTAATTAAAAATTTTTGTATGAACTAAAAAGGCTCGCAGTTAATTTTTCCATATCGCTCATTTACTTCCATGTACATATAAACATATTTTTTTTGTATACAGATAAACTCCGACTTCAAGCGGTTGCATCCTAACAAAGAACATTTATTAAAAACTAAATGGAGTGCTTTTAAACAGAATATTCGAGAATATTACTACTTAAATATTGCCAACGCCGCCTGCAAATCCCTTTTAAAAGACTTAAGTGGTGTGAAACAAATAGGTAATTTTGTATGTATACAGTAAACCACTTAAGTCTAGGCTCGTAGAATTTTTTACAATGCATTGCAAAGTATGAAAATGTTTTTATTTTAATTGGTTTCAGGTAATTTTTTTTATAAAAATATAGTTCATATACAAAAAAACATAAAAATTAAATTTCTAAACCTTTTGCAAAATTAAGGAAAACTTAGTGAATTCTCATTTAAATTTTAAACCTTCTAATCTGATTTTTTATAAAAAGTTTTATTATACAGTTTTGTAGCCTATTAAATTGTAGTTGATAACTGCTAGTCTGATTTTTGATAATTTTTTTTTGCTAACTTTTTTCCATATAAAAAGGAATCGCTTAACATACCTTGTATGGAAAAAATGCGTGAGACCGTCAGCAAAAATGTTATCAAAAATCAACGGGATTGTTTAGTAATTTTCAATTTGAAATTTATTATACTAAAATTTTATAGACAAAACTGATTAGAAAGTTGAAAATCTATTGAAATTAAAAAATTTAATTAAAAAGCTTTGCATACATTGTAAAAAATCCTCTGTGCTTAGACTTTTGTGGTTGCCTGTATGTCAAATTTAAGAGGTCATAGAAGCGGAAAATAATGTGCCTTAAGAATAAAAACTAAGCGATTGATTTTTCTTAAAATTTCAGACCTTTTACTCGATTTATTCAAATAATTTTAAGAAAAAGCAAATGCTTAGTTTTTATTCATAAGACCTAATATATTGAAATACCAATTTAAAAAATTTGAGTAAATATGTATTTTTCTCCTTGTTTAGATGCTGAAGATTGTGTGCTAACAACGCTAATACATTCAATTTTACCTCCAACCGCAAGATTCCATAACACGTCAGGAGCATCAAAAGCAAAAGCTACAATATTGGACGCGCAAGAGTTCTTTATTATCAAAGTAGAAACTATAGGCAATGTTTATGAAGAAATTCAAAAGTATGTTGACAAATGTTATATGAATTCATTTACAGTTCAACCTTTTATAATAATGGAGGGAACATATTTATCACCTAAAGCCTTTTTTGCTTATATTGATAAAATCATTTACAAGTTTGACTCTTTTATTGAATGTCTGGATTGTACTTTTAAAATATTTCAAGTTTTAAATCTAAAGTATCCCGCA
>NW_023472624.1:0-4035 GCF_013731165.1 Rhagoletis pomonella
AAAAATCCAGATTTGCATGCGGAATACAACAGGGTCATACTAGAGTACGAGACAATGGGGCATATGTCGAAAATCAATGCACTTCAGTCGGCCGATGCAATCGACAATTACTATCTGCCTCATCATGCCGTGATAAAAGAAGAAAGTATATCTACAAAGGTTCGGGTGGTTTTTAATGCTTCGTCTTCTTCAGCGAATGGGGTCAGCTTGAACGATATTCTTTTACCAGGGCCAGTTCTTCAAGCTGATTTACCAATTTTGATTCTCCGCTGGAGACTTTTTAGGTACGTCTTCAATAGCGATATTGAGAAGATGTACAGGCAAATTCTCGTGGATGCCAACCAGACGAAGTACCAGAGATTAGTCTTCCGTACGGGTCCAAACGAACCAATCGGTCTTTATGAATTAAAAACGGTTACTTTCGGTATAAACTGTGCGCCTTATCTGGCGATAAGGACATTACTTCAGCTAGCTAATGATTCAGAAAATTCCCATCCGATAGCTTCGAATATTTTACGGAAAAATATGTATGTCGATGATGTTCTTGCGGGCGGACATACTATAGACTCCACGTTACAGGCTAGGGATGAGGTTTCTACAGTTTTGAAATCAGCGGGATTCCCTTTGCGAAAATGGACCTCGAATTGTGACAAAATACTACAGGGCATACCAAAACCACATCTTTTAAGCGAAGATTATTTAGAATTCGAGGACACTAGCAGTGTAAAAGCATTAGGTATCAGGTGGAATGCGCATTCCGACCAATTTTATTTCATAACCAAGACCATAGACGATAACATCACGCCAACAAAAAGAGCAATATTGTCAGCCATCGCCAAACTATTCGACCCGTTGGGTTGGCTAGCTCCAATAATAATAGTTGCAAAAATACTTATGCAGAATATATGGTTGGAGGGTACAAAGTGGGACGAAACGGTCTCCGTTCCAACCTTAGATAGGTGGCACAATTTCACAAAAAATTATAAAGAAATCGACAAAATAAGGATACCGCGGTGGGTATCTTTTTCACCAAAGGAAAAAGTCGAAATTCACGGATTCTGCGATGCTTCTGAAAAGGCATACGCGGCCGCAGTCTACCTACGTGTCGAAAGAGACGAGAAAATACTTGTCAACCTCCTGTTAGCGAAAACTCGAGTAGCCCCAGTGAAAACAATTTCATTGCCTAGATTGGAACTTTGCGGGGCGGTATTACTAGCCGAAATAGTCGAATCTATTACAAATAGCCTGGAATTAGGCCACCTAAACATACATCTTTGGACAGATTCGACGATTGTTTTGGCATGGATACGCAAGCCCCCATGTTCGTGGTCAACATTCGTTACTAAAATAATAGACAAGGTAGGGAATTCTAACTGGTTGCACGTCGACTCTGCCACAAATCCAGCAGACTTAGCAAGCAGGGGCATATTGGCGCATGAATTGGTACAAAATTCGTTGTGGTGGCAAGGACCTTCTTGGCTGCAAGAAAATAGAGAAAATTGGCCATTACAAGAGATAGACTTCACTACTAATATTGAGGAAAAACGGTTGCACGTTCATTCAACAATAACGTCAAACGAACTTAGTGACATTCTTGAGCGGTTTTCAAGTTTACCGAAAGCTTTGAGGGTGCTCTCGTATGTATTGAGATTCCTTCAAAGAACCAGTCCGAAGACAAAAGCTTCTTTTCAGGCGAACTCTTCTTTAATTTCGTCAAACGAAATTAAAACAACGACTATACGTCTGATAAAACTCGCTCAGAAGCAACATTACGGAGCAGAAATCGCTAAACTTAAAGCTAGAGAATCCATTGAGTCAAAAAGTGAAATCCTTCCTCTAAATCCGTTGCTTGATAAAGATGATTTGCTGAGAACTGGTGGTCGTCTTGGTGCATCTCTTGATCTGGCATATAGTGAACGGCATCCAGTCATACTCCCATACAGCTGCAGGTTATCGCGCCTAATAGTCCAATTTGTACACGAAGTCTCTCTCCATGGTGAAAACCAACTCATGTTGCGTCTCATCCGAACCCAATACTGGATTCCAAAGGTGAAAACACTAATAAGGTCCACCATCCATAATTGCAAAATATGTACTATTCACAAAAAACGCTCACAAAGCCAACTTATGGGGATCCTTCCACAAGAGCGAACTACGTTTTCGCGAGCATTTACAAATACAGGTGTGGATTTCGCTGGACCCTTTGAAATAAAAAGTTATCGTGGGCGGGGGTGCCGAATCTCAAAGGGTTACGTCTGTCTTATGGTCTGTTTTTCTACGAAGGCCATCCATCTAGAGGCCACAAGTGATTTGAGTACCCAATCCTTTCTAGCGGCATTTTCAAGATTCGTTTCCAGACGTGGGTGCCCAAAAAATGTCTACTCAGACAATGGGACAAACTTTGTAGGAGCTTCAAGAGCGTTAAAAGCAGAATTTAAGGCATTTCTTTCCGACGCGCGGACACAGACGCTCTCAAAATATGTTCACCAATCACTAACCTGGCATTTCATACCTGCCGCAGCTCCGCATATGGGGGGCTTATGGGAGGCAGGTGTGAAAAGTTTCAAAAGCCACTTTAAAAAGATAGCGTCAAATTCGAAATACACTTTCGAGGAGTTCAGTACACTACTTTGCAGAGTTGAGTCATGTCTCAACTCGCGTCCACTTAGCCCAGCCTCAAATGAGCCATCTGATCTGGAGCCTCTAACTCCAGGCCACTTTTTAGTCGGCGGACACCTGCTAGCTCCACCAGAGTTAGACGTCAACGAAAATCCTGCCTCGATCGTTAATCGTTGGCAGAAGCTCAAGGCCCTACACCAAAACTTCTGCAGGAGATGGAAGACTGAATACCTGAACGAACTACAAAAACGCACAAAATGGAAACATCCGAAGGCAAACATGAAAGTAGGAGATATGGTGGTCATAAAAGAAGATAATCTCCCTCCTAACGAATGGAGACTAGGTAGGGTGGTCAATTTACACCCAGGTTTGGACAGTAGAGTCCGAGTTGTTGACATCCTGACCGAAAAGGGCACTGTGACAAGACCGCTTGTCAAACTGATATTACTACCACCCTATCACACGGAGACAACCGCTGAGGACGACTAGGAGAAGAGTTTCTACCGCTACCAACATTTTCAACTATATTTTCATTGTAGAGACTTTAAATATTTGTATCTTCTTAGGGCCAGTCTCGTCGTGCCAGTTTAAACTTCGATCACATAAAGTGCGTCTGCAGTGAACAGCTGGCGGACATTTGCTTGGCTAATCTGGGCATAAGCCAGTCAGTCCGATTTGAAACTGCAGACGTGCACTAAGAAACTGACCCTTAGGTTAAATTATAAATAGTTACCTTCATTTATCTTAGCGATTTTTAAGCATACCTCCTCAATTGCGGATCCACACTTATCCATCGTTGTAGTTGGTAGCGAATTTCCGAAAACGATTTTCTTAATGTTTTTTTGCCATTTTTTCATATGATTTTTCGTTTTATTCACATTGCTTTCCCCAATATTTTTTCAAATTTTGATATTTATATACCGACAGATATATCAATATACCCACGTATTTCCGAATTTTTTATTCATATATTTATTCAACTCTTGGTTTGTTAAAATTTTAGTTTCTTGATTTAAAATGAAGATGCTGTTTGATTAGAACAAGTTCATGCGTTTGTTTGGCCTGCCAAGAGGCTTAAATTACCGGGAAAAGTGGGTGCATCTTTGCGGTAAGAACATAAGAACATAGGCGTTAAAAAAAAAAAAACACTTTCTGTACCCAAAACCATATTTTCATGAACAATTTTTGCTCATCTTCACGTAGTTTAACTTATTATATTATAATAAATGCCAATATAATCGCACTCAGTAAGGCATTTGTTCTCCAAAACACACTTTTGCCAATACTTCATTTTCACTATAACACTTTGTGCCAATACTTTGTCGTCATCTGGGCACACTACTATGCACATAAATAGGTGCCAATACTTTGTTGTCATCTGGGCACACTACTATGTACATACGTAGGTATGCATGT
>NW_023472625.1:0-4035 GCF_013731165.1 Rhagoletis pomonella
CACTTGATCATGTGGTTGTTGGTTTTGTTGGTTTTTGTTAATATTTCTATTATTAGAATGTTTTAACTTTTTAGGTGTGCTCGTCCTTAAGTTATTTGTTTTTGTTATTTTTATGGCCTTTATAACAATTATATTCAACAATTTTTATGAGCTCGAGGCCGTTTTCAGTGAAAACTTATTGTGGAAAAGCAACAATAATTTTAAAAAATGGTAGAAGTGATAGCTATTTCGGAAATCACCACATTTCCTCATCAGACTTCTATCAGTAGGATTCGAACCGACGACCACCACTGACTCAGCCAGTTGCCTACGCACTGTGCTAAGTTTGTCTTGTTAAGTTTTCAGTTTTTTCTAAAACAGAGAGTAGCAAGAAGTGCGATGTGATTAATTGTAATAATGCGAATTTGAAGATATACTACCAGAACATGGGAGGTATGCGTACAAAGTCATTATGAATTCTGCAAGACTCATCCTTACATGAGTATGATATAATAGCAATAACTGAAACATGGTTTAATAATAGCATAAATTCTTCGGAGTTCTTTGATCCATACTACAATGTTTATCGCTTAGATCGTTGCCCATCTTCAACCAGATGCGTAAGAGGTGGTGGTGTTTTATTAGCTATAAGAGCTGACGTATGCAGTAAACTTATATCTTTACCCTCTACTGATATGCAAATAGAACAGATTTGTGTCAACATAAAGTTTGCACAGAATAAACATGTATACATTTTATTATCATATGTTCCACCTAGTAGTAGCTTTAGAATCTATGAGAGTCATTTAAGTAACTTTTCTTTTGTAGCTAACAGCATGAATGAAACCGATGTGATTGTTGCCTTAGGTGATTACAACCTAGGTAATATCTCATGGTTTCCAGACGGTCATAATTGGCTACCGTATATTGTTAGAACCGATTCTGAGTCTTTACTTACTAGTACGTTTTTAGCTAGTGGGCTCAAAGAAATAAACGGAGTTTTAAATAATAACAATAGAATGTTGGACTTGGTGTTTATATCTGATGAATTAAAAGCTTCGTGTATGGAATGCTTGGCGCCAATGTCGGTCAATACCCAACATCATAAAGCTCTTACAGTTGAATTTGCATTTTATGATTATGAAGTCATTTCAAAAGAATGTGCTCCAGAAAGAAATTTCTGTAAAGCTAATTGGGACGTAATTAAAGATATTCTCCGTAGTATAAACTGGTCAAATATAGATGCTTCAGGTGATCCAGAAATATCGTACGGTCTCTTGCGAAACCAATTTTTAAAAATTATTTCTTCATCTGTACCAAGGCACATTAAACAGGTAGTATCAGTAGAGCAAAAACAACATTTGCGTGTATTTTGTTGTTGCTTCTGGTATCGAAAGTGTCAACAACTGTTCTGAATTTTTTCTTCTAAATCAAAGCGTGCCATGTGAAATACAAAAAATTATAAAAAATAAAAAATTGAAATTGGAAAAAATAAAAATTGATGCAACTTTCTTTCCTAGTAAATTTGTTTGCTTCTCGAAGCATTGATCCATCCTTTCCAGGCCCAGTAATCAGCGGTCGTGCTGCCGAGTTGGGCGAACGTTCCAAAAGCTGCTATTCAATCGCTTGTTTTGTATGGAAAAAGGTTTCACAAGCAAATGGATTTTAACAACTTATAATTTTCGTGAGAAAAAATTAAAAATATTTCACATTTTCGAGACCAAATAATTTGAAAATAAATCAAATCAGCTGCTCTACTGATACTACCTGTTCAATGTACCTTGATCTGTACCAATGAAACGTGTTCGGAACAATAATAAACCTCCTTGGTTTAATCTTAGATTATCGAAGTTAAAGAATTTAAAAAACAAGGCTTATAAAAAATATAGGTTAACTAATAATGCTGACGACAAATTATCATTCTTGCAAATTCGTAAAAGCTTTGATTGCCTAAACAGTTTTCTTTACAAGCAATATATTTTTAAAAAAGAGTCAGAATTGAAACGAAATCCTGCAAGCTTTTGGCATTTCATTAACAATAAGCGGAAAACAAATGGATTTCCAACTGTCCTACACTACAATGGGAGTGAATCTCATAGTCCGCTTGAAGCTTGTAACCTCTTCAGTAAATTTTTCCAACATACATATGGGAAATACAACGATTCGCACAACAGTACATATAATCATTTACCGCTGGATGAGATTCGCTCTTTTGACATATCTGTAGATGATGTGAAGCTAGCAATTTCTAATTTAAAATCCAATACTAAGGCAGATATTGACGGTCTTGCCCCAATATTTTTTAAAAAGTTGTGTGAAGTTATCGCTGGACCTATTGCTTCGATTTTTAGCTTGTGCATCCGGAGAGGTAAATTTCGGGATTCTTGGAAAGTATGTTCTATTACTCCGATATTTAAATCAGGTGATCGCCATGATGTTACGAATTATAGGCCAATTGTAAAACAAAGCACAATTGCAAAAATCTTTGATAATATTATCAACACAAAGCTATTCAATCATGTAAATACATTAATAAATGATGGCTTTTTCCCCGGGCGATCTACATGAACTAATCTGTTATTATTAACAAAGGAAATAGTAAATTCTTTTGAAGATAAATCGCAGCTGGATGTTATCTACACCGATTTCGCCAAAGCATTTGATAAGGTTGATCACTATTCTTTTGCATAAATTGAACATGTACGGCATAAGAGGTTCCTTACTCGATTTCTTCTTAAGTTTCCTTAAAGGTAGGAAGCTGTTTGTGCAGATTGACTCAAACAAATCTATTTCATTCGTTGAAGCGTGGTCGGGTATTCCCCAAGGGACACATTGCGGCCCCTTGCTGTTCTTAATTTTTATTAATGACTTACCTCGCTATTTACATCATGCGAAATGTATAATTTTCGCTGACGATGTAAAATTGTTATTAAGAATCAACAATATATCGGACTGCCTTAAGTTGCAGGATGATGTTGATTCGTTTCAAAGATGGTGTTCTTTTAATAACTTAAAGTTAAACATTAGTAAATGTTATGTAGTATCTTATACAAAACGAGCCGCCTGTTTGGAGTTTAGTTATTGCTTAAGTAGTTTAACTATAACCCGTACTACAGAAATAAAAGATCTTGGAGTTATATTTGACAGTAAGCTTACCTTTTCCAAGCATGTCGATCTTATAACTTCAAAAGGAACACCGCGGATTTTAGAGACCCTCTAACTCTAAAAAGTCTGTATACTTCCCCAGTTAGAAGCCATTTGGAGTACTGCTCTCTAGTGTGGAATCCTTTGTATGAAGTCAGTACAAAGAAAGTTGAAATAGTACAAAAAGTGTTTACAAAGCTTGCTCTTTCTAAAATGTTCGGGTTTGCAAACTATCCGCCCTACATAAGTAGACGCAAGCTTCTTGGACTACAATCGCTACAAGACAGAAGAACATGTGCTTCCCTGATCCTTGTTATAATCTAAAAAATGGTAGAATTAACTGTGGAAGTATAGTAAACTTTTTTAAGGCCCACATTCCTTCACGTAATTTAAGAAATACTCGATTGTTCGAGGAATAAACGCGTGTTGCAAATTATGGCATTAATGAACCGTTAACAAGATGTATCCGGTTGTGTAGCACTTATTCTGCTCTCTTAGATTTTAATACTTCCTTTTCTAATTTTAAACTTAATCTCTTTAGAATTTTTAATTAAGCATCTGTCCTTAGTCTGTAAGAATTTAACTGTTCAGTAGACTAAATATATAAATAAATAAATAAATCCGTTTAGTCGTGTCCGCGTATTAATTTAATTAAACTTTTTTAACAGGTGGCAACTCTTCCCAAAAATTAGCCTATTACCCACTTGCAAATTTCATGCAAATCCATTCAGTCGTTCCCGCATATTAAATAAGCTAAACCTTTTTAACAGACGGCAACTCTTCAAAGAATAGCCTATTAACCAATCTGGCCCATAAGCTATCTGCGTGCAAAATTTCATGCAAATCCGTTCAGTCGTTTCGGCGTGATGATTTCCCAAACATCCAAACATACAAACTTTCACATTTATAATA
>NW_023472626.1:0-4035 GCF_013731165.1 Rhagoletis pomonella
TCCAAAAAAAGTTAAAATTTTTAAGGTTTATTAATTTTTTTAAATTTCTGTTAATTTTTTTTTAGGTAAATCGCTTTTCTATTCAATGGCAAGTTTGTAATAGTTTTGATAACATTCAGTCTTTTTCTTAAAAATTATTCTTTCTCAAATCCCTCTAATTTTTTCCTAAAAAAATTAGAGAAGTTTTGGTTACCAAATTTTTGGTATTTTTGTTTAAACGTTTTTCTTCATATTCAATTAAATGAAAAAACATATTTCATACTTTTTAAAACAACAAGATCTTAAAAGTAAAATAAAATAAAAAAGTTCCTAAAACTTAAATGAAATAACGAAAAAATATTAATATTTTTAAAACAAAACCTGAAGTTATAAAGAAAAATTAAATGAAAAAAATATATAAATAAAAGAAAAAAGATACTAAAATATAACATTTTCTTAAAATTAAGTGAAGTTAACAAATATTTTCCTTTCTAAATCAATAAAGTCTAACATTAAAAGAAAATTGAATTAAAACATTTTTAAAAAAGTTCTTGAAAATTAAATGAAAGAAAAAAATTTGATTTTTAAAACAAGAAAAGCTAAAAATTTCGGGGAATTTTATCCTGTAAAGAAAAAATGAGATTAAAAAAAATATAAGTTTCTAAAAATTTAATTTTATTCAAAAAATATTTTTCTTTCTAAAACAATAAAATCTAAAAATTAAAAAATTAATTCAAACAAGAAGACAAATTAAAATTAGAAAAGAAAAAAGTAAATTAAATTTCAAACCTTATATTAAAAAAATAGTTTTCTTTGTAAAAGGATAAAAATTAAAAATTAAAAGAAAGTTGAATAAAAAATAAAAAACTTTGTACAAAAATTAAAAAAAAAAAATCATCCTTTTATTCAGAATTGGGTATGCAGTTTTGGATCCCATAGATACTGTTCTAGTGTAATTTTTGGCGTCCTAAAATTTTTTTTTTATAGACGAAAATTCGCAATGTGGGTGTAGTATAGTAATGATAATTACATAAAATATATTCTTAAAATTTTACTTCTCAAAGACTACCTAGCTAATTTTAAATTTACATTTACCAGTATAACTATCAACTGCGTATTTCGCCATCAATCAATTGCTGTGCAGCTTTTGCAACCAACGCCAGTTCTTGCTTTGCCACACTAATCCAATCACGCTAAGCCTACTTACCCGTATACAATTCACTCAATTTAATATTTTCGGTACATGCGACACTAATCACCTGCAGTGATGGCAAGTTGTTTACCACTTGTCAATGTACTACAGAACATTTGTTGCAACATTTAGCAGCAAAAAATTAAGTTGCTTCAAAATTGCAGACATACAAACTTGCCAGCTTACATACACACATACAATAATAAAAAGCCAATTTCAGTCGCAGCGTTACTGCGTGAAAAATCTGCTACTCTACAAGCGATAAGCATCAAAGATTGTCAACAAATTTCCAATAATAAAATCAATAGTGCACCCTCCATACCTTGTTTGTTGTTGTAAAATAATGCACACAAATTTCTGACTCATCAACATCATCCGCATTTAGAGGCTTGCACGCTTCGGAATTTTTGTGTCGGCAATGCGCTAAGCAAGTGGAAGACACTTTATTTAATGTGTGTGGGAGTGTTTTATTAATTGCTGATGCCACACATTTTTCGCGATTACAAGTGTTTGGGAGACGTGAATTGAATCGTGCCCTTTACACGATTAACTACTAATAAATTTTAACGCTTAGCGTATATTTTAGCATTGCGGTGCAATGACACGTGGGACCATTGCGATACTAATGGGTTAGGAAAGTGTTGAGCATGTTGGCGTGAATTTGTAATTAAAAGGCCAGAATATCTATGCAAGCTTATTATCTCGGAAGAATCAAAGATCTCAGCTCTTATCAACTTAAGGTGTTACCCTTAATTAGCTGGGTAAACATCAGAACGAGATACTTTATGTAGAAGATTTTGGAACAATAATAAGTGGTCTCTTCGAGACAAAAACCTCGATATAGTATGCTTTAATATTCGACTTTAAATGTCGAAGATACGATGAAAAATGTAAAAAGGAGGCCTGAAGTGTGGACAGTTATTTCTTGTTACAAAAATCTTGAGAAGAGCAGCAAACGAAATAAATTTACCAGCATTTTGAAGCGCTCCATATAGGCAATTCAGGAGAAGTAGTCTTGTGTTGGGATAGAATAATGGACTTTTTAAATACTCAATTTAAAGTATATATTTTTCCGTACTACCATTTCGCTGGACTTGGATTTAAGCACCGGCCGAACACCATCTAAATTCGGAAAGGCTTTTGTCTAAAAGCGGTCGGCTCTCGGCAGGCAATGGGAACCCTTCCAGTATATTTCTGAAATGAAAAACCTTCTCATAAAATCCATTCGACGGTCGGAGGTGTTGTGCTATTTTTTGTTAAAATAGGAAAGTTGTAAAATTTTGCTGTTGAAGCTTTATTGAATATACCTTGACATTAAAATTAAATGTTAAAGTTTTTTTTCCATTTTTAGTCTGAAAACAGCATTGCAAGGAATTAAAAAAAAGCTATACATCTTTTTTGTTTTTGGTTCTTCGACCATGTAAATTTATCCTTGACAATTTTAATAACCTTTATAACGTTTTACGTAAGAGCGCTCGTGTTTAATCTCTTTGCTCTTTTTTCTTTGCATCACAATAATCTTTAAGATTTCTGTTTTTTACTGCATTCAATTCGCCTTACAGGAAAAGTAGATTTCTGAGGGCTAAAACACGGTATCTGCAGAGTAAATATATCAGTGCTTCTCGAGCGTAGACGACAAATAAGTTAGAGAATACTTGCTATCAATTTGATTTATCCATATACATACTTACATACTTTACTTGTTACCTATCACTTAAAAAATTTTTGTAGCTATATTTATATTTGTAGCTTATTTTGGTTGAAGCTAGCCTGCTAAAATAGACAGTTATTTATCCACACGCATATTTACACGCAGATTTTATAATCAAATGGTTTTTAATATTGCTAAAACTGTCACACTTACATACCTACATAAATACGTATGCATTAAAAGCCAATGCCATAGGAAACAAAAGACTTAAGATGCGAACTTGTTGCATAGTCTTTACTACACATACTGTAAATGCAAGCTTAATTTGAGCAATAAACTGCTTAAGCAGCATACTTTTAGGCACTCCTTAACAGGTGATTGTCTAGCTGTATAAATGAAAAATATCTCCCATGAGATAAAATAACTACGTGCATGCAAATCGCTCAGTTACTTCAATAGTGCCATAATCCAAAAAATATAAATTTTGAGTTGAGTATGTAGAAATTACCGCTACCTTTTTTTTCTATCTTGTGTAAAAATTGCATAGCTGTATCGTATATGGTAGCAATTTTTACTATGGAAGTATATGTAAATTCAAAATTTTAAACCCGTTTTTCTCGAGTGTGGCTTTTTTGAGTTATGACACTATTGAAGGAAATGTGCGATATGTAAGATTCGGTTGAACAAATAAAATTTGTTGTAGGATGTTTTCAAGTACATACTTTAAATGATTTTTTTTTTTGTTTTAATTATTTTTATGTTTGAAGAAATTTTTAGTTTAACTCATTAAATTTCGTTTATAGGCAAATTTTGTATGAAAGCATCTTGAGCTTTTCTGTGAAAAATTTTATAAAAATCTATATGTGTGGGGTATTCTTTCTGAATGTTATATATAACCCCGATGGTCAAATGAACCCCACACATGATGTGTCACCTGAACGTGGAATTTTGCATTCTTTCTGAATACCAGATACAAAGGAGGTTACCAGTTCAAAAAAAAAATAATAATAATGTTGACCCAGAGATGACTCTGAAATTGACCATGACATTATTTTGCCACTCGGCAATTTAAAGCTTGTGTTTCTCCATGAATTTTACATATTAAAAAAAAATTAAGTTAAAAGAAAAATGGGCATATAAAGTAAGTAATCAAATATAAATAAATAGATATCGACATGTACTTTTATTTATGTAATGTGCGTGACTAACGTAC
>NW_023472627.1:0-4034 GCF_013731165.1 Rhagoletis pomonella
CTTTAAGAGGAGCTCAAAACTATCTCGCTCCCCTGTGACAACCCTAACGTGCGGAACTACCCCAGTGGATGGGTTCCATAACTCTAACGAAGCGGGTCTGCCCGCAAAGCAACCAAAGGTTTTAGAAAACTTAGGAGTGGGAACCACATTTGAAAGGCTAGGGGCGCACATAAAATGTCTTGCGTCGATGCTAAAGGAAAAAGACGGCAAACGGCGTACTATCCACCAACCGATGAGAGACGTTATCAAGAATATCCGGTCTCTTACGAAAAGGCTGCTGCAGAAAAATGCAAGTGCAAAGATAACGAGGCAGTCTGTGTTATTGGAAGCACACAAACGCCGCCATGGCCAAGAGCAAAGCCTGGCTCCGTTCGGAGAAAAGCGGCTACTGAAGCTGTCGGCTCCCCGGCGAATAAACGCGGAAGGAATGGAGGAATGGATTCTACGGCCACAGTGCAAGCAAATAAAGACAGCGAGTGGACCGAGGTCAAAAAGAAGGAAAAACGGCCCAAACCGAAGAATGTTGCCACCACAGGAAAACTGAGGCCAGACGCAATCATCATAGAGAAAAAAGATGAAAGCTCGTATGCCGACATCCTAAAAAAGGGTAAGAGTGATGAGAACTTTAAGAGTTTCGGGGATTCCGTTTCCAAAATACGACGCACCCAGAAAGGCGATCTTCTTATCGAACTCGCGAAATCATGCCCAAAGTCGGCGGAATTAAAGGCCCTACTAGGGGACGATGCTTCGGTAAAGACATTTACTCACCGAATCCTGGTAGAATGTAAAGACATCGATGAGGTTACAACCAAAGAAGAGGTATACAATGCTACTAAATCATTGCCTGGTCTTGAAGGTATTGAGAGTTCAGATATAACTGGTCTGCGCCCTGCTTATGCTGGCACTCAAACAGCTACTATTAGCTTACCTGCTCCAAAAGCTAAGAAACTTATACAGTAAAGGTAGGATGGGTTAACCGTCCGCGAAAGGGTCCAGCTGAAAAAATGCTTTAAATGCCTTCAGTATGGCCACATGTCCCGTAATTGCGGTAGCACATTTGACCGGTCGAATCAGTGCAGAAAGTGTGGCACTGAGGAGCACTTCGCTAAAGATTGTAAAAATAATCCACAGTGTTTTCTGTGTAGAGCGGAAAAGAGAGTGAACATAGACCATATTACAGGCAGTTATAGATGCCCAGTTTTTAAGAAAGCTCTTACAAACAGGAAAAAATGAGAATAGTCCAAATAAACCTAAATCACTGTGAAGCAGCGCAAGATCTACTATCACAAACAGTAAGGGATCTTCAGGCAGACATGGCGATTATAAGTGAACCTTATAGGTGTAAAGATGACTGTGCGTGGGTTTGCGATAGTAAGCAGGGTGCAGCTATATGGCTCTGTGGTGGACTCGCATTTCAAGGAAGGCACAGCATGGGTGAAGGTTTCGTTCGAGCTGAGGTAAACGGAGTTAGCATTTTTAGTTGTTATGCAAGACCTAGCCTTACAAGAGAAGAGTATACCCTTATGCTGCGTAGCATTGCTGAAGAAGCAAACGGGAAATCCCCGCTAATTATCGCCGGTGACTTCAATGCGTGGGCAACAGAATGGGGTAGCAGACTAACAAATAAAAGAGGCGAGCTGCTGCTTGAGACTTTTGCCCAACTCGGCGTATCAATAGTAAACAGCGGGTCCACATACACCTTCCGCAAAATGGGAACTGGGTCAATTATTGACATAACGCTGGCAAGTGACTCCTTGGCCCAAAAAAATAATTGGAGAGTTAGTGAGGAGTATACCCACAGCGACCATCAGGCAATAATAATGGATATAACTCTGAGGCGACCCAAACAGATGCCAAATCTGACAGGCCCAAAATGGAAAGACAGTATGTTAGATGGAGAAGTCCTAGCCTGCATGATGGAAGAGTTCCAACACAAAGCTGGCTCGGTAGAGAGCGATGTTGACCACCTGGTTCGTAACCTCGCATGCGCCTGTGATGCTGCTATGCCTCGAAGAGTGGTGAGGAAACAAAATTCCCCATGCCATTGGTGGAATAACGATATAAAAATACTTAGACGTCAGTGTCTGAGTGCTAGACGCAGAATGCAGCGTAGCAGAGGGAGGCCAGACTTCAACGAAAACCTACTATCTCTAAGAACGGCGAGGAAGAGCTTAAAATACGCCATAAAAGTAAGCAAACGTGAAAGCTTTAAGAAAATATGCGAAGAAGCGGATCTAAACCCGTGGGGCACGGCCTATAGAGTAGTAATGGCAACAACTAAGGGCAAGAAAGCACCGAGTATCACGTGCCCAGAAAGGCTGCGCGATATAATAACGACTCTATTTCCACAAAGGGAAGAAGTCGTACCAAACTGTACACGATACGAAATTGTTGATGTCCCAGTTATTACGGGTAACGAATTAGAGTCCGCATGCAAGAAGATCCAAGACGGAAAGGCCCCTGGGCCAGACGGAATACCCAACAAGGCTTTAAAAGCTGCAATTAAAATAAGTCCAGATTTATTTGTAAATGTGTTTCAGACTTGTCTTAATGAGGGCATTTTCCCGAAAAGATGGAAGGTCCAAAACCTAGTCCTAATACCAAAGGGAAATAAGCAATCTGGGGAACCCTCGTACTATCGGCCCATATGCCTATTAAACACACTGGGAAAAATCCTCGAAAAAATTATTTGCAAAAGGCTTACATCGATCGCAGAAGAGAGACGCTTTCTGTCGCCACACCAGTTTGGCTTCAGGAAATCTCGTTCAACAATAGATGCTGTTAAATCAGTGGTTGACATAGCCAAAGAGGCCATCGAAGGGAAAAGGTGGCGTGGAGGCAAAAAGGAATACTGTGCAGTTATAACGCTAGATGTGAAAAACGCATTTAACACTGCGAGCTGGCAGCACATAATGGAAACCCTAATCAATATGGAGGCCCCGAATTACATTATCAGAATAATTAGGTGCTATCTCTCCGAACGGGAACTAAAGTACCGGAGCGACAGAGGAATAGAGGCGTACAGTGTTTAGGCGGGGGTATCCCAAGGATCCGCTCTCGGGCCTCTCCTGTGGAACTGAATGTACGCCGAGGTTCTATGCATCGATTTGCCTCCTCGGGCAAAAATATTCGCAGACGACATAGCTGTAGTAATAGTAGCGAAGCATATACAGGATATTGAAAGGAAAGCCAGCGAAGCTATAAAGAGAGTGAAGGCGTGGCTATCATCAAGATATCTAGAACTCGCTGATCACAAAACAGAGTCAGTATTGATAAGTAGCAGAAAGGCCATAGAGACAATAAGACTCAGTGTTGGATCAGAAACTATAATATCAAAGCCCGCAATCAAATATTTGGGGGTAATGATTGATGGCCGTTTAAACTTTAAGGTCCACCTGGAGTATGCAGCAAAGAAAGCATCGAATTTACAGGCATGCTTATCTAGAATGATGCCAAATATCGGCGGTCACAAACATAGTAGAAGGGTATGGCTTAGTAGAGTGGTCAGCTCAGTCTTACTCTACGGTGCTCCAATTTGGGCTGAAGCAATGAGCCTAAAATATCATGCGAAGATACTCACATCTGTGTATCGCCTACGCGCACTAAGGACTATTTGTGGATTCCGAACCATATCTGACGAAGCATCCTTCGTTCCCGTAGATATCCTGGCAAACGAGATGCAAAGAGTGTATATGCGGGTATCTGCGGGAAGTACCAGTTTAAACCGAAAAGAAGTTATAGAGCAGGAAAGATGTCGCTCTATGGAGATCTGGCAAAAGCGTTGGGATGAATCGGAAAAGGGTAGGTGGACTCATAAGCTTATTCCATGCTGCATGGCATGCATGGCTGGAAAGAGCCCACGGAGATTTAAACTACTACTTGACACAGTTTCTTTCGAGACATGGCCCCTACCGAGAGTATCTAAAAAGATTTGGGCATGGAGATTCCCCACACTGACCGACTTGCACAGGCCTTGCTGAAAACGCGGAACACATAGTATTCTTTTGCCCTCGCTATGCCCCTGAAACCCGAAA
>NW_023472628.1:0-780 GCF_013731165.1 Rhagoletis pomonella
TAAATGCGACAAAGCACTTTTGAATCAAAAAATAAAACTTTTTAATACGGAGATGAAAAATAAGTGGAATTATAGTGGCCGCAAAAGAAGCGCTTTTGAAAAAACATATTCAAATGGCTAAATTGGACATTCCTTTCCCTTCCGGATTCCAATGGAAATAAGGATAAATGTGCTGAACGGGGAAGACCTTCTAAAGAAGAATTTTGCGAAGCTTCACGGAGAACAAAAAATCGAAGGGTAGAGCATTTGTTGAAAAACTATTCCATCGAAGAGCTCGAGTATGCTCTGAAAAAAATGAAAAAAGCAAGCAAAGTTGAATGTTTTGAAAGTAGTACCGAAGGTTTGCCCATATCTGATTCACTCGCACTATACATAGATCTGAACTTATCAGATCGTAAATATAATAGTTTACGTGCAAAAATAAACCGGTTGCATAAAGATTGTATACCGAGCTTAAACGCATTGCAAACAAAAAAACAAACTTTGCTGCCAACGATTAAATCGACTGAATATTCAGCCGAAGTTGATCTGAAATCATTTTTGCTGAAAACAACGCAAAGTATTTTAGAACTAAGCCCAGATAATGGGGACATAACCAAAGCTTCTTTGGGTTGTAAGTGGGGCATGGATGGAAGTTCGGGGCATAGCCGTTATAATCAAAATTTTGGTGACGACAAATTAACGGATGAGTTTATGTTCATCATTGCGCTAGTCCCTCTGAGGTAACAAAAAATTATCTAATATGTCTTCCAAAAACATTCAATAGCCTTTAAAAATAAA
>NW_023472628.1:790-4034 GCF_013731165.1 Rhagoletis pomonella
AGTTTAGATCAGTAAATGGCATTTTAATTTACATTGACAACTTTTTACAGTACTATTTTGCAAAAGGCTGGTCGAAATTAATTAATTTACTCGATTAGCTATTTTGCGATATGACGGTCTTATATCTTTTCGACAAGCCATATAAGTTATTAAAAAATAAATATTTTTTCCAGGTTAATTGATTTGTCATCCAACAAAAATATATGGACCAATAACAAATGCTCATCGTCTTTTTATTGTCGTCCAATTAAGTTTAGTTTCAAGAAGGAAAACCGCGAACTAGTTCTATTCGAATATAATGATATGTCGAGAAAAATTGAGAACTTAGAAGATGATGTTGTAATACGAAACGGAAAAGGGATTCAAGTTTCTTATCAAATGCATTGCACCATGATTGATGGATCTGTTGCCAATATTTTGACTGGCACTAATGCTTCCAGTAACTGTTTTATTTGCCATGCCAAACCGACCGAAATGAATGTTACTAATTTTACAAAAGTACCAATCGCTAATCATTACAAGTATGGGTTGTCTACACTGCATGCTTGGATTAGATGTTTTGAGTGTTTACTCCACATCGCATACCGTTTAACATTTAAATGCTGGCAAGTTCGCAAAGAAAACAAAGACGCCTTTTCTGCGAATAAAGTTAGGATTCAAAATGAGTTTAGGACAAGATTAGGCTTAATAGTGGACCAAGTAAAGACTGGATTTGGAACAACTAATGATGGCAACACAGCTCGCAAATTTTTTTCAAATGCAGAAGTGGCATCAGAAATTACCGGCATTAATAAAGAGCTAATTCAAAATTTTTCAATAATACTGCGAATAATATCGTGTGGAATGCGTATTAATATCGACGCGTTTAGAGAGCTCCTTATAAGGACAAGAACAATGTATTTGACTGAATACGAATCGTACTACATGCCTAGCAGCGTGCATAAAATATTGATGCATGGGTGTGAGGTTATTGAGTATTTCGATCTACCAATTGGTAAGAAAATCGATTTGTTGCTATTCGACATTTTTTACTACTACGAATTTATTCCCACAGGCAATTTTTCAGAGGAAGCTCTGGAAGCTTTACATAAACACATACGTATCGTACGATATGATCATACACGTAAAACTGCTCGGGAGCATACAAACAGAGACTTGATGTCATACTTAACAATATCATCAGATCCTGAAGTAGTTTTTAAAAGGAGTGCTATCCCAAACAAAAATGCAGTTTATACAATGGACGAGCTGGAAGAGTATTTAGTCGATGCTGAAGAAACTTAAAAGTAATAAGTACCCTTCAGTCAACTCAATTAGTTTTATACTAATCAAATACTAGTCAGCCACACGGCCTCAACTATCTTGAGTTCTGTAATTTAAGCAACTGGTATTTTTAACACGGCGATGTCCTACGAGATGGCAATTGTCCTCTTCTGCATCAGCACTATAGCAGTTGGCATACTAGTCAGCCTCTGCATCAGCAATATATCAGTTGACATACTAGTCAATATATACATCAATATCATACCATTTAAGATACTAGTTCGTATATACGTCATGATCGTACCTGTTGGCATACTAGTCATTATATACATCAGAATCATAGCAGTTGATATACTACTCAGTCTATGGCCAGAACATACTAGTCAGTATGCACGTCAAGATCCTACCACTTGTCATACTAGTCCACGAATTTGACATTCATTCCAGTTGGTATACTATGGGATGGGATTTTTCTGATTAGTATGATTTCTAGTATAGATTACACTTTTTCTGACTAGTATGATTTCAACCCGAAATTCATGAATGAATTCATGTATGAATACACCACAAAATTCATGTATGAATACACCACAATTCATGTATGAATACACCACAAAATATATAGTCAATGAACTAGTGTGTTTGCTGAGTAGTTTGGAATTTGACTGCAGGATGACTTTATTTTTCAATAAACGGCGTTAGATAAAACAAATAATTTTTGATTCAGTATTTTGCAACAACTCTTGTTCGTGCGAAGTAACTAATAAAAAGGAAAACAAAATTATATTTGTCTTTTGAGTATTTGAATGAATCAAATTTTTTAAGCGTGTGACATCCACACCAAAAGATATAATCAATTTAAAAAAACATTTTGTAGTCAAAAAGGACCAAAATGAAAGTAGCTGCCATTCCTAGAGGGTTTGCGTAAGAGAGATATAGGGAATCTTATTTGCCATGAATTAAGCCATAGAATGAAGCCTTGAAGTCTTTAATATTATTAGGAAAACGCCCTGTATAAATAATAAAATAACTACTCAGTATTGGAACTACTTCTGAATATCAAATTTTGCAGTTTCAATCTCAGTTTCCATGAAAAATGTAAGAGCTAGGTAAAAAAATTGATTTTTGAAATCTCCGTACTCTAATCCACCAAGAAACGAATTTTTACTCAAATCCGTCCATTATTCTATTTTTGCCCACTTTTTATATGGAGACACAGCACTGTGCACCGGTTTACTATGGAGGCCGGATTCTCATTCACTTCTAGCTCTGGTGGAGCAAGAAGGTGTCCCCCAATGAGGAAATGGCCTGGAGTGAGTGGCTCCAGATTTGTAGGATCATTTGATGAAGGGCTTAATGGGCGCGAATTGAGACATGCCTCGATTCCGCATAGAAGAGTACTGAGCTCTTCGAATGTGTATTTGTGCGCGGATGGGATCTTTTTAAAGTGGCTCTTAAAGCTTTTTACACCCGTCTCCCACAGCCCGCCCATGTGAGGAGTTGCAGGGGGTATAAAATGCCAAGTGAGCATTTGATGATTGTATTTAGATGCGGTTTTGTCTCGTGCGTCAGCTATAAAGGCCTTCATTTCAGATCGTAAAGATTGAGAGGCTCCGACAAAGTTAGTACCATTGTCGGAGTGGATATTCTTTGGACATCCTCTTCTGGCAACGAATCTAGCAAATGCTGCCAGAAAGGATAGTGTGCTAAGGTCACTAGTGGCTTCTAGATGAATTGCTTTAGTGGCAAAACAGACAAAGATACAGACGTATCTTTTAGAAATTCGACAGCCCCGACCGCGATAACTTTTGATATCGAAAGGTCCTGTAAAATCTACCCCGGTATTCGTGAACGCCCGCGAAAAGGTTGTGCGTTCCTGAGGAAGAGTGCCCATAAGTTGGGCTTGAGACCGTTTTTTTTTATAGATAATACTTGTCTTACAATTATGGATAGTGGACCTGATCATGTTTTTTACTCTGGG
>NW_023472629.1:0-4034 GCF_013731165.1 Rhagoletis pomonella
TGGTATGTAGAAAATAGGTGTACTTTGAGGGGGTGTGTGAGGCTGAAAGTTGTTTTTATCACAAAATAACTTATGAACTTCTCTTAGTTGGAGATTTAGCTGTAACTTGACATCAAAACATCTAAGTTTCAAGACAGTCGATTTTTGTATTTTTGTCCACCTTCGCGGCACTGTGCGACGCCACCAAAATTAACCCTTGGTTGACGAAATATTTAGGTTTTCGCATAAGTTTACATTTAATAAAGCCATACTCGTACATTTTATATGGAGAAGAATATTAATTAATTTAAAATTCTGCATGTAACCATGTTCTCGACGATACATGTAACTTTCATCAAGATTAACCATAAAAATTGTGCTTCATTAACATGTGGAACCAGCTGAAACCAAAAAAACTATGTCCGCTAAAATGTGTTAAAAACCAACGGGAATTGACATTTTTTACACGCATACATGCATACATTCATATACACATGTACAGTGGAGTAGCACTAGCTTGGACATTGCATTGCTTGTACTTTGATGTGTTTGAATCTTTTATGGTACTGAAGATTTGCTTACGGATGAAAAATATTAAAAATCGTCCGTGCATATATGTAAATATACTTTTATAAACGCTTTGAAGTATAGAAATTTTTAATATTAAAAAATAAATAAAATATTTTTTTTTGTATATATGTAAATGGTGTTCAAGGCACATTGACCCACCTGTACAAAAATCGTGGCGCGTCATGGACAAAAATTTTACAATTTCGGACCGAAAAATGTGAAAACGAGCTAAGTTGCCACGTTACATCTGTGAACTTCCGATAAAACCACATATGTTTGTGATTTTAGAAGTTTTGATTTTATTAAAAAAAATTAATGTATTTTCCTGCAGAAAACGTACACTTTTATTTAATGTTTATTAAAATGACACTTTAAAATACTAGTTAATGATTGAAATATTGGTATGGAACAGAGAAATAGAGTGTTTTGTCAAAAATTACCAAAAATTACCAAAAATTGCCAAGATTCGAGGTAACTTATTTTACTGGTTATAGAGAAATAATTGCCACTTTTCACTTGGCTGGCCGAGATTTCTTCATTTTAAGATTTTAGAATTTTTGTGTCGGATTGACAAAGTTGCGCTTGTTGGTGATGAATTTGCGGGGAGATGTGCTGCGGCGGTTTTTATGTATGAATTTACTTGGCCTTGAGAAATATGCGCATGCGTTTATGAATGAAATAGTTATTGTTGTATTTGAATATGCGGGTAATTATGTATGTGTGTATGTATGCTGCCGTGAGTTGTACATATGTACATTTGTATATATGTGCGTGGTACTTAGACAGCAATATGCACGTATGTATGGATGTACTTATATATGCATGCAAAAACGTTGTCAATTAATGGAGCATGTAGTACATATAGATACGTAATGTATGCGTGGGAAATGCATTTTCATTTGACTCCAAAACTATTGGGGCATATTAGTAGACGAAATAAAGTCGACTCTTAAGTTAAAGTTTGTCAGCCCCAAATAAGAAGAAAGTTAGTATGTACTTACATATATGTAATATTATGTGCAGGTGCAAGAACGTTATCAATAAATGATTTTGGAGTATGTGTATGGGGTACATATTTACATATGTAAGTACATACATACATACATTCAGCTGCCATCAACAAATTATGTTTATTTATTTTTAATGATTTTCATTTAAAATATAATTCAATCTGGAACAGAAACCACAATAATAAAAGTTTAAAAGCTTGCACAAATTGCAAAAAAATGAATCAACTTTCAAGAAATGGTCATCCAAATTTTTTATTTGAATATTTAATATATTTTCGGGTATGCAGTATTGTAGTCCATTCAATTATAGTATAAGAAAGTGCAAGTTTCAAGTTGTTAAAAATTACTGTTGATTTTTTAGGGTTTTTTTTGTTGGGGTACTGCAGTTTTTTCCCATACAAAAAAAAATTTTTGTTCATGTGTTATATGGAAGAAAATGCGAACAACCCTCCACAAAAAAATTCTAAAAAATGAACGGTAATTTTTAACGACTAGAAGCTTGGACTTTCATATACTATAATTGAATGGACTACAATACTGCATACCCGAAAATTTTCTAAATATTCTAATTAAAAATTTTGAAATTTTTATAACAATTTTTTGAAGTTTGATTTATTATTTTGCAATTTGTGCAAGCTTTTAAACTTTTATTATTGTGGTTTCTGTTATAGATTGAATTATGTTTTAAAGGAAATTATTAAAAATAAATAAATAAACATAATTTGCAAACAATATCATTTTGAATTTCGTTGCTAATTAGTTGATCGCATCTGTATGTACTACAAGTATCCATATGCGCATGCCTGGGAAATGGATTTGCATTTGACTCCAGAACTATTATTTACAAATAATATCTACGAGTATTGCAGTAAAAGTCAAAAACAACTTTGAAGTTAACAAGTGCATTGCTTTGTAAATTTTTTTGTTAATGCGTCCATCTTTAAAGTGAGTTTGTGAAAAAACTAAGGCAGTTAGAAAACTGGGATTTGTTGCATTGAAAATAGTGTAGCAACTACAATAAGAATCGTTAAAAAAAAAAACGATTTTTGCGACCCAAATGCCGACGGCAAATCACCAATGAGTTTGCATATTTGCATAGCTTTCACCTATTTATTAGATAACAAATCTACGTTTTGGAGTTAAAGCATTCCCTGGCCAATATCTTCGAAAATTAATTTTGAAGTTAACAAACACATTGCTTTATACATTTTTTTGTTAATGCGTCCATCTTTAAAGTGAGTATGTGAAAAAACCAATTTTATCATTTTTTTAACTAACATGCATTTTTACTATTTACATGATATAATACTCGTACAAGAAGCGAACTTGAACAGATGCTTTTTAAGTTTTTAGCAACATTAACTACTGAATAAATTATATTTAACAAATGGTCATGCAGAAATGCAAATCAGCAATTCTAACTAATATAAAAGTACATTTAATATAATTTAACTATATTAATTTATTTAATTTTATTAAAAAAATATACATGAATACGTTTCTGCATTCACATGCAACCTAGCAACACATAGCTAGACACTTGCAACAAATATAACATTATCATAACAGAAATTTACATTTTTCTCTGTTAACTCTTCTTGAAATGTTAATCGCGCTGTGGTGATATTCCATGGATTTTTTTTTCAGCCAAACAATTTTACGTTCCAAAAATTTGCACCTTCTCTATCTATCTAAGTTCTCTGGTATTACATGCGCCCCACGCTTTTCATTTTCAATTTCATAGATTGTTTATAATGACTTTTGCTAAAATTTCAAAATCAAAAGTTATCAAAACAAATTCTATGGGACTGAGAAGTATTATTTTCTACTTTTTAGTCCATTTATAAAAGCGTTGTACATTAAAAAGTTTTTTTTATATTATTTATTTTCTACTTTTTAGTACTGTCTGAATAAAATTTTGCAATAGATATTAAAATAATTCAACGATATTAATAGAAAGGTGCACACACATGCATTTACATATGTATGTACATACAAACGAGCACCAATTAATTTTATTTAAAGAAATGGCGTGTCGTCTATTTCCGCCGATATGCGTGTATAAACCCTCCTCAAAGTCTAGCCAAAAAGCCAGCAACTCACACAACAGGTTCCCCAGAGCAATTCGCTCGAGAAAGTGGTACCCGGTACACGTAATACGCGGCACACAGCACAACAATCCGCCAAAACAGGCAACCTGGCCCAAAATTACCACCGTAGAAGGCAGAAACCCCGAGCGGCAGTGCAGGAGCCCAAGAATTACCCTTAAAACGGCCACAGGAGCTTAAAAAGACCAACTGGTCCCCAACTGGGCCGAAGGTAAGTAGTTTCGGATTAGTCCCAAACTGGTTCCCAACTGATTCCCGGACTGGGCCCCGACTGGTTACCAACTGGTCCCACGAACTAGTTACCAACTGGTCGAAAAGTGGTTACCAACTGGTCCACCTATACCTCAAGTGGTCCACAAGTCACTTC
>NW_023472630.1:0-4033 GCF_013731165.1 Rhagoletis pomonella
CCATGGGTGTTTATATATGAATGGGTTTGTAAAAAGAGGCGTGGCACCACCTATACAAACCGAATTTTTCATACTGCATATCCCGGAAAATGTTCATGGAATAGGTCTCGAACTTGGTATCGAGATTTATGAAAGCAATCGCATACTCATGGACATAAATTGTGGTTATAGGAAAAGGAGGCGTGGCCCTTCCCATACACATCGAATTTTTCATACTGCACATCTCTGGATGTGTTCATGGAAGAGTACTGGAACTTGGTCTGTGAAAGATATATAAAATGCGACTGGTCATGAAGAAAATCTTACTGCTCTTAGAGAAAATTGGGGCTATTTGAAAAGGGGACGTGGCGCCTTTCAAACGCACTGAAACCATTACGTATCTTAGTATGAATGTACAGTTTTGCTATGTTATTTAAGACGGAAAATATTCCTTCTGACAACCACCAAACCGTAATATTAGAAGACAAATGCGTCACTAAAAATCATGAACGTGAACTCTTGGTGAAAATGTTGGACGAAAATGTTTCAATACAAAAAATTTATTGCGGGCGGGACGAAGTTCGCCGGGTCTGCTAGTACCTACATAAATTGGAGGAGAAGCTGGGTCAAACACTAAGCAAAAGTGTAAGCGCCAAAATATTATTATTATTAATTAAAGGTTTTTTTGATTGCCTTCAAAATATAGCTGACCCATGGCGCACCCAAAGAACGTAGATATCTACGTTCTTTTTCGCATCTACACCGTTTCCGTTTCTCTTTGTCTTTTCCGTTCTTCTTCTTCCTTTTTCGTTGACAAATTGCAGCTGATTTGTTTTAGGTATTTGTAAGTGTGTTTCTTTACTAAATTATTTCAAGATACACATATATCCAAGGCGAATTAATATAAGGTGATAGCAGGAGTACAAAAACAAAAATTTACATGTATGTATTTTGTTTTTGCTTTGGCGGCATAAACTGTCAAAATCTGTAAAAGTGTGTGTAGAAATTAAAACAAAATTTTTCAATTTGATATCAGAAGCCATGCGGCGAAACACATACATAAAATCAGCTGAGCTAGTAACACCGGTGACAGGTAATAAGGTCAATGGAAATAAGGTCAATTGACTTTAATTTCCACCCTGGTGCGAAATAAAGTTAATTGACATTATTACCTTTTCAAAAGCGAAATAAAGTCAACAAAGATTTGTGTTTGGCATTGAGGCGAAATTAATTTAACAAAATATACCCTTTTCATTAGGAAATTAAAAGATTTAAAATTTTGAATTTTTGATATATGTATTTTAGCTTTATTATTTCAGGTATTTTTTTCCACACTTGAGATTGATTGCAGCACTTTCTGAGGCGAGTGATAGCGAGCGAATGACCCGCAGGATTTTTGTTTGCTTATTACTAAACAATTTAGTACAAGGCGAATTCGCATAAGAAGGTATGTTTAATTTACAGGGTGTTAAACAAGAGTAAGTATAAAATTCAAATTATAAAGGTAAGTACATTCTTCAATTCAGGTAAGTATTGATTATATATAAAGTAAGTATTTCAATGTGTTTTAGATATTCTTTACATAATTATAAATCGATTAGATTCGGACTCATGTCCTCAACATGCCGGCGGGGCTGCGGCGACGTGACCTCTACTAGGTTCTGGAGTTGTTCAAGCGTTTGCCACGCCTTGTCGAATAGACCACGGACGCGGCGTTGGAAGGGGCTATTGCCTCGACTTGAAATTCTGACCCGCTCAGTTTTCTGCGTTGGTTTACGTTGGTCTTGTTGCTTACGATGCTTGCTTCGATTTCGACTAGTAGCTTGTTTAGGCTCGTACTTTTTCTTGCGGTCCGGCGGTGTAGAGGAGGATCGATGAAGTAATGTATGATGGGCTAATCCATAGCGGTGACAGCTGTCCGGCGAATCACAGGCGCCCGTCACGTGAGAAGTAACCAAGCAGTTGATACAGTAGCGGTGTGCTCGGGCCGACTCGTAACGTTCGTCAGGCGTCATTGCGAGGAACGCACGACATTGACGTAAAGAGTGGGGGCGGCAACACAGCCGACATTTTCCGAAATCCCGAGTTCTGCAAATATAATAAGTTCGAAAGAAATTGTAAGTGCATTGGGGGTACGTGGATGGATATAAGAGAAACAGTAGAGACACATAAAATAGACATGATGCCAATGGGAGCTGAGCTACGCGGGGGGTAACAGACAGAGTTTTGTTATGTTGCGTGTGACGGTTCCGGATAGGGTTCGGATGTCGACTACGCGAACATTTTGATCTGGTGCGGGGTGGAGTTTTGTGATTCGGCCGAGTCGCCATTCGTTGGGGGGCAGAAGATCATCCCTAATGACGACCACGTCTCCTTCCTTTAAGTTGGGTTGCTGTCCTTTCCACTTGTATCGTTTGTGGAGCTCTTGCGGGTACTCACTCTTCCAGCGTTTGCTGAATTGATGGTGGAGTACCCTTAATTTTTGCCATTTATTAATTAGGGAGAGGTCTTTGGAGTTTGGCTCAGGAATGGAGAGTAGCGGGGAACCGCGCAGAAAGTGACCTGGTGTCAAAGCTTGGAGGTCATCAGGATCTTGTGACATCGGGGATAGCGGTCGCGAATTCAGAACCGCTTCAATACGGACAAGGAGAGTGTTGAACTCCTCATACGTGAATTTATGGTTGCCCGCAACTTTGGTGAAATGTATCTTGAAACTTTTCACTGCTGCTTCCCAGAGTCCTCCCATGTGTGGGGCGTACGGAGGAATGAACTGCCATGAGAGGCCGTGGAGGGCATATTTGTTGGCAATATCCGCTGAGACTTCCTCAAGAAAGGTGGACAATTCCCTCTTGAGACTTCGCTGTGCTCCTACAAAGGTTTTTCCATTGTCGGACATCACTTTATGGGGTGTTCCTCGGCGGCCGATGAATCGTGTGAATGCTGCCTTAAAAGCTTCTGTTGTTAAATCAGAGCAAAGTTCGAGATGTATAGCTTTTGTGGAGAAACATACGAAAACACAGACGTATGCTTTGGAGTGAGATGCTCGACGAAGAGTCGAGGCTTTTACCAGGAACGGACCAGCAAAATCCACGCCAGTGGTTTGGAATGGGAGCGAGTATGTAGAGCGTTCTGGGGGTAACGCGGCCATCATTTGCGACTTCATATTTTGTTTGTAGATGGTACATGTCTTGCAGTGAAAGATGCATGTCTTGATCTTCTGCTTGAGGCGAAGGATGTAGTATTCCTGCTGGACCATGCGGATCATCAGCTGCTTCTCGGCGTGGAGTAGTGTTGAGTGGAGGAAAGCGAGAAGGAGAGAACATAGCTTTGAGTTGTCTGGTATAATAATGGGGTGCCGCTCATTATAACTGAGGGCGGCGTAAGTGAGACGTCCGTTAACGCGCAGCAGGCCTGACTTATCCAAAAATGGGTTAAGGGTGAGCAATGGGTCTTTTTTGCTGATTGGGTTTTTCGCTTCCAAGGTTATCATCGTTTCTCCGTAATATTTGTGTTGAGCATTCCGAATGAGAAGCAATTTCGCCTGATTTATTTCTGCATGCGTTAGAGTGATGGTTTGTGGGACATGCAACCGTTTGACTTTGTTTACAAACCGTAACATGAATGCTACCACTCGGAGAGCTCTTGAGTAGGAGGAGAAGCGGTGTAAGAGATCGGTGCTTACGGCTGCGTGGAATACTTCTATGTGCTTTTGTTCTGGAGGAGATGGGTGATTTGAGGTGACTTTAGGCCTTAGTATGGGGGGCTTTGTTAGCCATTCGGGGCCTTTCCACCAGTCTACGAGGTCTTGAGGTTTGGCTCCTCGTGTGCCTAGATCTGCTGGATTGTCGGCGCTGCAGACATGACGCCACGTAGCATTGTTGACGTTTTGAAGGATCTGGGATGTCCTGTTTGCTACATACGTCTTCCACATCCAGGGAGGTTTTTCCAACCACGCTAGCACGATGGAAGAGTCAGTCCACTACGTTAGTTCATGAGAGGGCAGATCTAGTTGGGATCGGATCTGTTTCACTAACTTTGTGAGGAGGACTGCACC
>NW_023472631.1:0-4033 GCF_013731165.1 Rhagoletis pomonella
ACTTTAAAAACTGGACATACAATTCTGGCTGCAAAAAAAAACTAGGCATAATTTTTGTCTATTTATAAGTGTGTCTACATTTTTGGCAGATTGTTTGAATATTCGGCTACTCCGGATATTCGAACAACTGATTTAAAATCCGAAAAAAATAACATTACACTGTGTGACAAAATAAAAATTAATAAAATACATTTTTCGAAGCTCAGACGTATTGTAGAGTGGCATTTACTACTAATTTTTTTGTTTGAGTTACGACATTCTTCCAGCAAGCGAGCGATATGTAGATGCATTCATATGTGCTCATTTGCCAGCACGCCATGCTTGAGTGACGCCAAATTAGCCCCTGCATTGATATGCATACAAACAAATGGGTGAAACTAGGTATATACCGAGAGAACTTGCGGTGTCACCAACTCCGACTGCCTGCAACGCCAGTCAATAATTAAGTGGTGCACACTATGCCGCCAAGCAACACACAGCACTCCAACGGCAACGGCCAGCTCCCTTTCAACCCTTTACAACCTACCCTTACTCCATTCAGCGAACAACCTACAAACATACATACATACGTACATATGTATGTATGTAGTTATGTATTATCTGCTCTAACCTCCAGCTGTTTGGTATCACTCGCCATATCAATAACACTCCACTGACCGCCTCTGCTTTTGTTTACTGCATTTTTTTTTGTTGAATTTTTTTCTGTTTTTTCTTTTTTTTTTTGTTTTCCCTGAATTGCCGTCAACATTGATGTGAGCGACGTACGTTGACGATTCTATTCAAATGATAGCTACTAAAAAAAATAAATGTAAAATAATAAAATTTAAAATTAAGTTGCACAAAAAAATTGCGCGTAATTTGCTTTTGAAGTGCGGGGTCATTTGATAAGATCGAGCGGTGGGGTTGTGACTGTAGTATTGCCTGTGGTAGTGGCATTGATGCATGCGAATGTGAGTGTATCAGATAGCTTTTAATAATGGACATGTAGATGGGATAAGCTTTATAAATATGAGTGCATTTAATTGTGTTTATGTTGCACATGAAAGTAAGTAGGTATCTATGGTTTGTACTTGGGTCAGAAACCTTTTAACGACTTGACATACATATAAAAGCTACATATTATTATTTGGTTTATTATGTAACTATTTTTAGAATTGACGAAAAGAATTGAGAAAATATTGAAAGCACATTTAGGGCCGTTTTCTCGACTGCCTGCTAAAAATTGATGACCGGTCTGCTGTATCGACTTTTTATCAATTGCCTGTTGTAAGCATGCGAGCGAAAAATTTGATCGGCAGTCAAATAAAAGGTTATCTTTAACAGGCTGTCTAGAAAACTGCGCTTAGAACTTTTGAAGCAACATTTTCGTAGAACTAGACAGATCGAAGAGAAAATTATAAGTTAAGAGATTGTTCCAATAAGTACATAACTGAGTTTCTAGGGTTTCTGATACGAATCTGATTTCATGTAGGCTTTACGTGATTTCCTGCCAACGGCTTTAACCACGGTGCCCGCATTTGGCACAACGGATTAATTTTTGCATTAATCACTGCCCTGAACTGCAAGCACTTCAGTACCAATTGGCAGTATGTGGTGGACACACTTACCACCTTGGTAGGGCCGAGGCCTACCTAAACCTCTAACGATCTGTGGATCACGACATCCGGTTGCAATGCAACTCCACATTGAACCATTGCTGGTTCTACCCGCATTTAGGTATTAAACCACAGCCACCACGATACTCCCCAAAGGGGCCGTACCCATGAACAGACCGGAGTAATGCTCGCCGGCGAGATTTGCTGGACTGGCTCAACTCACCCTGACCCACTTAACTGACTCAGCTCACACTAGAACGACTTACACGACTACTTCACTCCACATTCATACTCCGTCTTGCTCGTCTCACACGTCCTACTCGCCTCGCTCGTGGGCACCCTCCACATCCAGGAGCGGTGACACCACTTGCTCAACTTTCGACCGATCGAGTTGCTCGACACACATTCACCATCTTGCTCCGTCTTGCTCATCTCACACGTCCTACTCGCCTCGCTCGTGGGCACCCTCCACATCCAGGAGCGGTGACACGGCTCAGCTTTCGCAACGGATCGAATTGCTCAACTTGCGCACAACTTTTTCACCATTTCCAGCGGTTTCCACCACACTTTTGCTCCAATTACAACTGTTTTCTCCATTATCTCCATTTTCACCATTTTCTCCATTTTCTAGTCGTGTAAGCCATGCCAGTGTTTGCCTTGCCTGCCTTGCAAGCCTTGTTTGTGTCACCAGTTTTGCTCGTCTCGCCGACGAAAACACTCCGGGGGCATCTGTTCCCCGTGGCACCATTTTTAAAGTCTTTGGTATGACTCTCGAAAGCCGTAGACTTCTTCCAGTTGAACCTCCACCGACTCAGGACTGGTAGCCTTTAACTGGGGTAGACGGGGTTGTCAAGCCCGTACCCTGGAAATACCAAAGCCCCCTGTCTTCCCTCCTGTTTTCTCAAACCGGGCTTGGGACCGTCTAAGGCACAGTTATACGAATCTGATATAAGATTTTCAAAATTCAAATTGAAGGATCCATTATGGCGATCAACTTAACAAAAATGATTGAATTTGTTTGAAACTCGGATCCGCCATTTTGAATTTTGAAAATCTGACATGAGATTCGTAATCATAAACTCATTGGTAACGAGTTTCAACCCATGACAATCCGTTACTCGTCCAGTATCAACGTTTTCATTTTAGTAGTCTCTTTTCGAAAGCATATTTTCAGACACTAGGCCCATTCTATCCCACGAGTGGATAAGTGACTATCTTGCCCTTTGCCTCCGTTGACATCACCACTGGGCAACAATACACACAGCTGCAAGCGTAACGGGACCAAGGAAGACAACTTCAGTTATTCCTCACCACCTCACCACTCAAAGGAGACGAAAATAGCCGAGTAAGATTTGGAAGATAACCATCTTTATTGGCCGGCAAGGTATATTGGTAGCTGCCATCAAAGAAACGCTACAATGTGCTTCGTAAAAATCGCGAGCGTGGCAATAGCTAAGTGTCAGATAGAAGGCTCGACATTTTGCACCATGAACGATGTGACCATCCACATCAGGTATCTTTGTAAATCCACACAAACGAAAGAAGTTGCAAGAACACTTGGATACCGGTAGCTTCCCGGCTATTGTGAGCAACCTTTGGTCAACCTTGAGGTCTTTATCTAACCCAACGAAGCGCGATGGCAGGGTTGAGATTCCGGTCTGAAATGGCGCTTCGTCGGAACCGAAGAAATGCGCAAGCCAGTGCCACAGTGCACACTTCAGTGGTTAAGACCAAACATTGTGTGCAATAAGGCTACAGAACCTCCAAATACCCGGCCTTTACTTACTTTCATCAGCAATGAAGTTTAGGTGATGCAAAAGCACTGTCCCGCTGCTTAAGCCCGAAAAAGCAGCCGACAAAGATAGTCTTATTGGCCTCTCCCTAGCAGTGATGAAACTTGAGGCCAACATGCTTTCGCTAACTTATGTTTATGGCTTTCGTAAAATGCCGGCAGTTCTTGGGGCAAATACAAAGAAACGTACGGAAATTGTACGGTAATCGTAGATAAGTAGGGCGCTATGGACGAACCTACAAACTTGCTAGAAAATCGCACTTCGGACGTGCGACGGGATGCCTCCTGATGTCGCCAGATCGCCATCTGCATGTCTAGGTCTTGCCGGGGAGCACAAATTCATGCCAGCAAGCTCACCTGCTGACACGTAAAATCACTATCATAACCAACTCTTGCTACGTGAATGTCGTCATCGAACTTCAACTGCCATTTATTGCAGAGGAAGAGCTTCAGCTGCCTCCAGGTATCCGCGCACTCCTGGCGCAGCTACCAACTTGACTCTATAGCGGGCTAAACTACTACTTATTCAGACTCCGCCCTGGTACACCCAACATATGCCTGGCTTAAATCCTAAATCCACTCATCTATTTGGTTCGAACCACTTAAAAATCACTTCCTGGAACTAACCTTGAATGTAACCAGGCCT
>NW_023472632.1:0-1170 GCF_013731165.1 Rhagoletis pomonella
CTAGGGGTATCTGCCAGTAGCCGTTTTTCAAATCAATGGTGGATATGCACTTCGCTTCTCTGAGTTGGTCGAGGATTGCTCCAATCTGGGGCAGTGGGTATGCGTCTGGTTCGCTGGCAGCGTTGAGCTGGCGGTAGTCTATGCACATCCTCCAGTTTCCTTGCTTCTTCCGAACTAGGACAATCGGTGAGCTGTACGCGCTCTTTGATGGTTCGATCCGCTTAGCGGCCAGCAGCTCATCGACTTCAGCGTTGATCACCTGCTGCATAGCCGGGTTGCGGGGGTAGTAGCGCTGCTTCAGCGGCCGGTTGTGTTTGAGAGTGATCATATGCTCGGCGGCGGTACTGGGTCCGGTGATTCCGCTGAAGGTCTTCTTGTGGTGTGTCAGGAATTCGGCCAGTTGGTTATTCTGCTCCTTGCTCAGGTGTTCTCTCTCGATCAGGGCGCACAGCTGGGATGGTGCATCTGTCGTTCGCGGGATGGCTGCGGGCAGTGCTTGTCCGTCTAGCGTAAGTACAATTCCTTTGTCTCTGAGGAAGTCCATCCCCAGGATCATGCGTTCTGCGAGATTTGGGAGTGCCGAAGCAAGTGTTGTTGTCGCTCGCTCGTTAAACTTTATTCTTACTGGATAAGTGTACAAGCTGTTTGATCGGCCAGTTGTACGTTTCGGTGAGTAGGTTGGGGCTGGATTTTCCTCTCTTCTAGGTGTTGACGTATAGATTCGTTGATGTAGGTGAGCGTTGCGCCGGTGTCTAGTAGCGCTCGTACGCGCATACCTTCGACGCTCACATCGATATAGTAGCGACCATCTACTTTTCCTCCTGGTTGAATGTTAGTATCCACAGGGGCGGCGGCTATCGGAACTGTTCTGGTGCCGCGAATTTTGCGGGGCGACTTCACGGTGGCAGTGTTGCACGAACAATCTCTGGAGAGAACATTATCTCGGCCGCACCTAGAGCAGAATAGTCTTTTCGTCCTTCGGCATCGGAAGCGGAGGTGGCCGCGTCCCTTGCACCGCCAGCAGGATTCCTCTCTGTTGTACCTCTCTTCTAGGGGAGCTAGGCTGTGAGCTGCCTGTCTGGCATTCCTGGCCTCCTCGCCTTTCAGAAGCTCATATTCATCAGTGAGATCCATCAGCTCCTCGATCGTCTTGAACTCTCCCCGTTTGAC
>NW_023472632.1:1270-4032 GCF_013731165.1 Rhagoletis pomonella
GGATGGCTTCTTCAAGCTGGCTCATGTGTCGCCTGGGGAGGAAGAACCGCTCAACTTCTGTACGGAATGCTGCCCACGAGTGGATTTGTAGCTTTCGCACGCGGAACCATTGGAGGGCCTTCCCGCGCAGTACTTCAGGTAGGGTTGGGAGGAGGCTGTCCAGTGGGATGCGGTAGCACTCGGCTAGTTCTTCGATTCTCTCCAGGAAGTCGTGTAGCGTGTCGCCTCCTGCAAAGTGTACGTCCCATCGACGGACAGTATTCATCAGCTCGGCGTCGCTGATCTCATTACGCTTTGATGCTGTGCGCTTTATTTCTCCTGGCTGTGGACTATAGTTGTCGATCCGGACGGTGGGAATAGTGCTGGGTTGTAACTTTACTGGCCTGTCCTCTTCTGCTTTGACCTCTTCTTCTAGGTCTCTCAGTAAATCCTCCGTTGACGTGCGGTTGCGCTTTGCTTTAACATATGCGCTAAGCGCGTTGCGCAGGTCGGCGACTGTGTATCCCTCTACGAAAATTCGATGTCGCTTGCACTCTTCTATCAACTTCTCCTTCTTTAGCAGGTATATCCAGCAGAGGGAGTCGACGTTCAGCGTATTGGTTTTGCTCTCGCTGGCGCGTGTGTCATCTGTTGGTTGTGGTGTGTTCGGCGAGCCCGCTTCCGCAGTGTTGGTGCTTGTAAAATTTTTTGCACATGCGCCTGCAGAGCTGGGTCCCTGCTCGGGCGCCATTTATGAGGTGGGTTTTGTCAGAGGCTGAGGTGAACTCAGCCGATCCAGAGTCCGGCGAAGGTCCCACTAACCCCCACCAAATAAAACACACTATTTTAGTGTTTTACTTCGAACACACACACACGGTGCTACGACTAGAGTGCTAGCAACCTTATGTCCAAAGAGAGGGAGAGCGAGAGAGAGGTGACGTTCGTTGTGGTCGTGCGGTCGGGTCGGAGCGGATGATGGCGAGAGCGCTAGCAGCACGGCGGTTGCCTCTCAGGAGTAGCGCAGCAACGGTGAGATCGCTAGCGGCACGGCGGGTGGCTCTCGGCAACAGCGAGTCAACGCTTGAGCAACGGTGAGAGCGCTAGCAGAAGCGGAGCAACGGTTGAGCAGCGGTGGGAGCGCTAGCAGCACGGCGGGTGATTCTCGGCAACAGCGGAGCAACGCTTGAGCAACGGTGAGAGCGCTAGGAGCACGGCGGGTGATTCTCGGCAACAGCGGAGCAACGGTTGAGCAGCGGCGGCGGCACAGCGGGTGACTCTCGGCAGCAGCGGAGCAACGGTTGAGCAACGGTGGGAGCTCTAGCAGCACGGCGGGTGATTCCCGGCAACAGCGGAGCAACGGTTGAGCAGCGGCGGCGGCACAGCGGGTGACTCTCGGCGACAGCGGAGCAACGATTGAGCAGCGGCGGCGGCACAGCGGGTGACTCTTGGCAGCAGCGGAGCAACGGTGGGAGCGCTAGCAGCACGGCGGGTGATTCTCGGCAACATCGGAGCAACGGTTGAGCAGCGGCGGTGGCACAGCGGGTGACTCTCGGCAACAGCGGAGCAACGGTTGAGCAACGGTGGGGGCGCTACGACGGATGATATGCGGCGGCGGGTGACTTCTAACAGCAACTGGCCCTCGGCAACCGGTGGAGCGAAACGACCTAGCAAGACTAGCAAGACTCACTCCAGGCACTGCCATTCCCCTAGTCGCTCTCTACAAAAGTAGGGGCTGGAACGGGTCGGCAGTGTCGGAGGCTCAACCAGCCGGCGACCAATTAGGATGCCTAAAAGGCGTCCAATCCGAGTCTGCCGGCGGGTTGAGTCGTACTTGGTTTTGGCTTGGCCAGTCGGTGACACACTGGTGCGCCAGCAGGCACACCAGCTGATCGACCGATTGGTTACGCCGAGCTTGGCTTGGCTGGCCGTCAAGACATTAGCGCGCAAGCACGCCACTAGCTCATCGACCAGTCAAGTCAGCTACTCACCTAGCAAGACTGACCCGACTGCGCACTTGTTAAGCCTTTTATACCTGTTGCGCTGCATGCTTGTTGAGAATTCGTCGTGTGCCGTCCCGATTTATGCAGTGTGGTGAGCGAAGTGGTTGGTGAGTTATTCGGGCATGCTGCTGGTGTGCTGCTAGCAGTGCTCACTTGGTGTAGTGTGTATGTAAAATGGTGTGTGTATGTACGTCGCTGTATGTATGTCTGAATTTACATGTACGGTGGAGTATGTATGTACAATGTTGTATGTATGTGCGGTGCAGTATGTATGTACAATATTGTAACTATGTATGTACGATGCTGTATGTTATTGTATCGTAGCGGATATGCTACGTTACAATGTTTCAACCACATACGCCAAATTCGAACCAAATCGGACCATAAATACGGTTTTTCGAAATATCTCAACCTTGGCATCACCTAGGAAGACCATTTTAAGCAAACATGATTCTACTTACATAGCCAGTATATATTTTAAAAAGCAGACAAATCGGCCCGTAAATACGTTAGATATACAACTTTTATTTTTTTTTGTCGTGGTGGACCTTCCGCTGGAAACACCCATATATAACTGAGTGGAACATCCCATAGGCGGGAAAATTCGGAATCATATGTCGCGTGAAATTGAAATTTGGTACGCAGACGTATCTATAGTTGGTGCTATAGATAAGTGAGTTTGTAAAAGCTATAACTCCGGAGCTATAAGTCGCTTGAACTTGAAATTTCGTACGCAGCCATTTTAATGGTAGGTACTAAATAATATTAGGGTATATATAAATG
>NW_023472633.1:0-4032 GCF_013731165.1 Rhagoletis pomonella
CCAAGGATCTCTTCTATGAGCGCTTGGAGCGCACATACGAGCGCTGTCCCCGTCATGATATCAAAATCGTGCTTGGCGACTTCAATGCCAGGGTGGGCAAGGAAGGGATCTTTGGAACCACCGTCGGAAAATTCAGCCTCCACGACGAAACGTCCGACAACGGACTGAGGCTGATCGACTTCGCCGGGGCCCGAAACATGGTGGTATGAAGTACTAGGTTCAAGCTTAAAAAGATCCATCAAGCTACGTGGCTGTCACCGGATCGAAAATCGAGAAACCAAATCGATCATGTTGTGATAGACGGAAGGCACGCTTCCAGTGTTTTAGACGTACGCACACTCCGAGGCCCAAACATCGACTCGGACCACTATCTTGTTGCAGCCAAGATACGCACCCGCCTCTGTGCAGCAAAAAATGTGCGCCCAAATATGCAAGGAAAGCTTAACGTCGAAAAGCTGCAATCACAACAGACAGCCACGGCTTTCGCTACTCGACTATCACACCTGCTCTCAGAGAGCACTCTTCAACAAACCGACATATGCGAGCAGTGGAACCACATTTGCCGCTCATTAAGTACCGCCGCCGAAGAAGTAGTCGGATTTCAGCGAGCCCGAAAGAACAACTGGTACGATGAGGAGTGTCAGGAAGCTGCAGAAAAAAGATGCCGCCTACAGGGCCACACTGAGATCGGGGGCAACGCGCGCTATGTGGGACCGCTATAGGGATCTGAAGAGGGAAGCGAGCGAAGCAGAGAGTTAGGCGACTTACGGAAGGTTTAAAGACCGGGGCGTACTCCTGTAAGAACAATAATGGCGACCTAGTAACTGATGTCCAGAGCGTATTTAAATTATGGAGGGAACACTTTTCCGCCCTTCTAAATGGAAGCAGCACGGAAAGTTGTGGAGAAGAAGAACCCGAGCCCGCAGTAGATGATGACGGAGTCGACGTTCCACCGCCTGACTATGACGAGGTACGTATAGCAATAACGCGGCTGAAAAACAACAAAGCTGCAGGAGCTGACAGCCTGCCAGCTGAGCTATTCAAGTACGGCGGCGAGGAGTTGATAAAGTGCATGCATCAACTCTTGTGCAGAATATGGTCAGATGAACGCATGCCCGACGACTGGAATTTAAGTGTGCTGTGCCCAATCCACAAGAAAGGTGACCCCGCCATTCGCGCCAACTACCGCGGGATCAGCCTTCTAAGCATAGGTTACAAGGTCTTATCGAGCGTATTGTGTGAAAGACTTAAGCCCACCGTCTATGAACTGATTGGGCCTTATCAGTGTGGCTTTAGACCTGGAAAATCCACCATAAACCAGGTATTCACAATACGCCAAATCTTGGAAAAGACTCGCGAGAAAAGGATCGACACTCACCACCTATTTGTCGACTTTAAAGCCGCCTTTGACAGCACTAAGAGGAGTTCCCTATACGCCGCTATGTCTGAATTTGGCATCCCCTCAAACCTCATACGGCTGTGTAAAATGACGTTGAGCAATACCACCAGCTCCATCAGAATTGGGAAATACCTCTCCGAGCCGTTCGCCACAAAACGGGGTTTCAGACAGGGCGACTCCCTTTCATGTGACTTCTTTAATCTGATGTTGGAGAAGATAATAAGAGCTGCAGAACTGAACCGCTCAGGAACAATTTACTACAAGAGCGTGCAATTGCTGGCTTATGCCGATGACATCGACATCATCGGTAACAAAAACCGCGAAGTCTTTTCTGCATTTTCCAAGTTGGATAGGGAAGCAAAGCGAATGGGTCTGGTGGTAAACGAGGGCAAGACGAAGTATCTCCTGTCATCAAACAAACAGTCAGCACATTCACGCCTTGGCCCCCATGTCACTGTTGACAGTTACAATTTCGAGAAAGTAGAGAATTCGTTTACTTGGGAACCAGCATTGAAATCCAACGCAGAATCACTCTTGCCAACAAGTGCTACTTTGGACTGAGTAGGCAATTCAGGAGTTAAGTCCTCTCTCGACGTACGAAAACCACGCTCTATAAGTCACTCATCATGCCCGTGCTGGTATATGGCGCAGAAGCATGGACAATGACAACATCCGATGAGGCGGCTCTTGGAGTGTTTGAGAGAAAGATTTTGCGAAAGATTTACGGGCCTTTACGCGTTGGCGATGGCGAGTACCGCAGACGATGGAACGATCAGCTGTATGAGCTTTACAACGATATGGACATAGTGCAGCGAATTAAAATACAGCGGCTCCGCTGGCTTGGTCATGTCGTTCGAATGGACCGGTGTCCGCTCCAGCTCTGAAAGTGTTCAACTCGGAACCCGGAAGAGGGAGGCCCCCACTGCGATGGAAAGATCAGGTGGAGAAGGACTTGGCTTCACTTGGCGTTTCCAATTGGCGTCAGTTGGCACAGAGGAGAAACGACTGGCGTGCTTTGCTGAACTCGGCCAAAATCGCTTAGGCGGTTACAGCGCCAAAAAAGAAGAAGAAGAAGAAGAAAGAAACACCCTTCCTTAACGTTTAACGAGAGATATTGACAATGTTTTGTTTATTATTCTTTTTGAATTGGAGCTGGATTTTTCAAATATATCAAGTATGTCTGATTTAGAAGAATTTATGGAGTTTGTAGACTATCCAGGCATGCATAGGGTAGTTGGCAAGTCGGCGAAATCATTAGTAGTACCCGGACGGGTACTAGTTAAAAAATTTTCGATACCAATTCCTTTTCCTGGCGAATTTAAGATGACGATGTCATTGGAGCGTGCAAAAGTGGCGATTACTAATCGCTCCGTATTGCCTAATGACCAGTAATGCACAAAATCGCTGGTATATGATATTTTCAATATGGGCTAGTTAATTTCCTAACGATCGGTAATGCATGGAATCGTTCATTATGCAATAATACAAAGTTTTCTCGCTCTAATACCGCAATATTGACTGCCTTAGGCGAAACAGTGTTATTTCTTTAACAATTCTTTGCCTAATAATATAATTGAATGTTTTTTTATTTTTTCTCAGTATACAAATTTTGTTTTCTTAAAAAGGTATTTTATTTCATTTCTTATTTTATTTCATTTCATTATGAATATACTATAAAAAAGCAAATTTTGTTTAGGACAAAATGTAAAATTTTATATTTTCCCCCCATAATGGGATTAATTTCTTCCCATTTTTCTTCTCATTCTACTGAGCTAAGGCAGTGTTAAATCGAGCTGTTACAACTGATACCACCTTGTATTATTGCATCATGGGAATCGTTAGCTTATGTCGTCCCTTGTCACCAGTTCTGTACTGTACATTTTTGCCTCTACTTAAGTATTACAATTAGGGATGTTTCGAATGTCATATTTTTCATTAAAAAAGCTATTATCAACTTAAGTCATCGTTTTTATTACTTAAAAATTTTGTAAATTACACAGGTTTACAAAAAAAAAGTGTATGCATATTAAACCAAACCTATATATCCCTATGTTATTCGACATGCTGAATGCGAATCCGAGGTCCGTTAGCCTCCATCGGGAGCTTCGGTGGGGCCACTCCGACTTATTCGGTTTAAGGGCTCACTGAAGTCTGCAGCGTCTGTTCACCAGTAGGTGAGGCTGCAAGCGGGTGTCTGCTTGGAGCAAGCGGCTCGCTATATAAACGTGTATTTCGTTGCGAAACCACCCTCGTCCCAGCAATGGGTTGTGCGCTGGGCTTGGGGCCCGCCACGTAAAAACCACAAGGCAAAGCCTCGGATGAGACCCCACCTTACGATGACGACCACGGCAAACGTTTAAAGGACTACGATTTGAGGGCATGCACCTGGAATGTCCGGACCCTTAATGGGGAAGGTGCCTCTGCCCGGCTGGTTGATGTCCTCGTAAGGACAAAAGCTGACATCACCGCCATCCAAGAAATGCGTTGGACGGGGCAAGGCAAGCAATGTCTGGGGCCTTGCGACGTCTACTACAGCTGCCATGTAAAGGAGCGCAAATTCGGTGTTGGAAGAGAAGGATGAGGCAACCAAGGATCTCTTCTATGAGCGCTTGGAGCGCACATACGAGCGCTGT
>NW_023472634.1:0-4032 GCF_013731165.1 Rhagoletis pomonella
ATGTACACTAAATAATATTAAAGCAGTACAAATTTTACTTGACACTACACTGAGGGAAATAATGCATAGTAAAAATGAATACTTTATATTTGATTATCGTTTAAAAATGTGCGTACTTATAAATAATACCAGCAGGCCAAAACTTAGCACGCGCATATTTAAATGCCATCTATAGAGGACAACACATTCATACTTACATACGTACATGCTCTTGTACTCACGAACGGCGCATGTACATATGTATGTTGAGCGGAGAGAGAACAAGAAGATGTTGGCATCACGTTCGGACTTCACTCCGATCAAAGGAGATTTACTCCGGTTTTTTTAAATTTTTTAAATCTACTCCTCTACTCCTCCTGACTTAAAACCTGTGCCGTTTTTTCACTTACATTCTGGGCCTATTGGTCCCGTTTTTTTGCAATTAATTAAGTGTTTAAAAAAATTAATTTAGGAAGAGGTTTTAATAAAGCAGAAAAGGTCCAGGGCCTTATGCTTTTTTTTTTAAGATCTGAAATGTATACATATTCTCTTTTATATAAAATACCCATAACTACATAAATATGCAACACATTATTCTTACATTGGTTCGCGTTTTTGTTTTTACGTCAATTGAAAATAAATTTAAGTGATTTAGTATTTCCTGCATCTAAGTAAAAGTTTCAGAGTGCTTTTTAGAAGCATGTACATGAGTAATTGAATAGAAACATTACTTGCTCATAAGATCTGTCCCATGTAAAATTTTAAAATTTTTGATTCGTATGAAAGCGAAAATAAAAATGGAAATCTTATACGACAATTTTTTTATTACTCCAATTTTTGAAGTGATTTACTCCTAAATCGAGTTACAGTCCTCCGAACACTGGTTTTGTAGTTCGAACAATGGTTTTGTTTGTGCGCAATTCATTTATACCGTTATGATTTTGTAGCAGCTTGTGGTTGATGGAGAAGAAAGAATGTCTGAAAAATTAAAAGAAATTTTGCATAGTTTTGCCTTGGATGAACTGCTGGAAGAACTTACTGGTAAGTAGAAGTAATTTGTATAAAATATTTATTATATAAACATGTAATATTGATTGTTCTAGCGGCTGGCATTGAATTTCGCCATTTACCTTATTTGAGCGAAGGAGATATCGCCGACGCTGTAAGAAAAGTGGGAATAAGAGCCGAATTCCGCGAAAAGCTTTTTGATTGGCGAAATAAGCAGGTATGTAATGTATATTTTTTTAAAAAACATTGTTATTGAAAGTGCTAGTGTATTTTGTTAATGAAAATAATGCATGTGAAAGCGATAGAATTGCATTCCTTTGTCCATAGAAGTACAAGTATGCATACATATTTATGTGCGCATTTACTATGTACATACATATCGGGGAATCACATCAACTCTCCTAACGCGGCGCGCGAGCCCTAAATTGTTGGTTTCAATTTGCGCTGATGGTATGTATATATATATGTACATATAGTATATGTGTATATATTTCGAAGTAGTTTTCCTCAGCTTACCAATGGCGCTATCACATTTTAGGAGAGTTGAAGTGGTTCCCTCATATGTATGTATGTATGTACATATACATATATGAATGTACGCAAACGGCTTCCGTGCTTCCACAAGCCCTTTGCGTCGCAGGAATATGTAATTCCGCGTGGCTGCTTTTAATCACCCTGCGCATCTTATGCGCATTATTAGTTGTATTCACCAAATCAAGCAACGACTGTTGACAACAGCCAGGCCACTTGCTCACTTTGGTGGATACCACTATTGTTAGCGTAATAAAAATTCATACAGCAAGTGGAAGATGTTAATTATGTACGTCATTTTTATTCAGACCTATGATGCTGACGGGCTGCACAGCAATGTTGACCAATGTGAATTCCATTATGTGGTATAAATACATACATTATATGTAATCAGTGAAAAATATTTAAATAACTCGTTTTTATTAGTCTTTAAAGAGGATACTAAAAGACTGTTCTGCTGGTAGAACCATTCATGATTACTATGAGTGCAACGGACATTTAAATAATAGCCAACGCGATCGGATTATAAACGCTGTTGTGGAACACGTTGTTGCAAATAATATAAAATTAAGGCCCGTCAACTTCGAGCAATTTTTAAAAGACATACAAATGTTGTTTCCTGAAGAAAAATGTTCTTTGGTAATGCAAAAAATTTTCGATATAATTAAAAGTGTTATCAAAACGTTTAATGTAGGTGCATACTAATAACTTTTTTTAATTTAGGAATATTATTACATTCCGCGTAAAGGGAAAAGACCGCCTGCTGGAAAATTATTTTCAAAATATATAAATATTACCGCAAAGGAAAGAAAAAAAAAAGGAACAACTAAACATAGGTGCGATAATTTGGATACCTCAATTCCTGATCTAGCAACTGAGTTTGATGAATCGATTGAAGCTAGTATAAAAGAGGAGCTACGAAGGGAATCATCGGATTGGGAAGTGGTTCTAGACAGATGGGACAGATCTTATAACATTCGACAACGCGATTTAACACTTCTGAGTAATTACGATTTTATTAAGGAGTGGCCAAAGTTAAAAGACGCCAGAGGTCCCCAACTGGTAAGTTCTCTAATTTTATATTGAACATATCACCCGCGTTTTTCACTGTTACGTTAATTAAAAATTTTTGTATGAACTAAAAAGGCTCGCAGTTAATTTTTCCATATCGCTCATTTACTTCCATGTACATATAAACATATTTTTTTGTATACAGATAAACTCCGACTTCAAGCGGTTGCATCCTAACAAAGAACATTTATTAAAAACTAAATGGAGTGCTTTTAAACAGAATATTCGAGAATATTACTACTTAAATATTGCCAACGCCGCCTGCAAATCCCTTTTAAAAGACTTAAGTGGTGTGAAACAAATAGGTAATTTTGTATGTATACAGTAAACCACTTAAGTCTAGGCTCGTAGAATTTTTTACAATGCATTGCAAAGTATGAAAATGTTTTTATTTTAATTGGTTTCAGGTAATTTTTTTTATAAAAATATAGTTCATATACAAAAAAACATAAAAATTAAATTTCTAAACCTTTTGCAAAATTAAGGAAAACTTAGTGAATTCTCATTTAAATTTTAAACCTTCTAATCTGATTTTTTATAAAAAGTTTTATTATACAGTTTTGTAGCCTATTAAATTGTAGTTGATAACTGCTAGTCTGATTTTTGATAATTTTTTTTTGCTAACTTTTTTCCATATAAAAAGGAATCGCTTAACATACCTTGTATGGAAAAAATGCGTGAGACCGTCAGCAAAAATGTTATCAAAAATCAACGGGATTGTTTAGTAATTTTCAATTTGAAATTTATTATACTAAAATTTTATAGACAAAACTGATTAGAAAGTTGAAAATCTATTGAAATTAAAAAATTTAATTAAAAAGCTTTGCATACATTGTAAAAAATCCTCTGTGCTTAGACTTTTGTGGTTGCCTGTATGTCAAATTTAAGAGGTCATAGAAGCGGAAAATAATGTGCCTTAAGAATAAAAACTAAGCGATTGATTTTTCTTAAAATTTCAGACCTTTTACTCGATTTATTCAAATAATTTTAAGAAAAAGCAAATGCTTAGTTTTTATTCATAAGACCTAATATATTGAAATACCAATTTAAAAAATTTGAGTAAATATGTATTTTTCTCCTTGTTTAGATGCTGAAGATTGTGTGCTAACAACGCTAATACATTCAATTTTACCTCCAACCGCAAGATTCCATAACACGTCAGGAGCATCAAAAGCAAAAGCTACAATATTGGACGCGCAAGAGTTCTTTATTATCAAAGTAGAAACTATAGGCAATGTTTATGAAGAAATTCAAAAGTATGTTGACAAATGTTATATGAATTCATTTACAGTTCAACCTTTTATAATAATGGAGGGAACATATTTATCACCTAAAGCCTTTTTTGCTTATATTGATAAAATCATTTACAAGTTTGACTCTTTTATTGAATGTCTGGATTGTACTTTTAAAATATTTCAAGTTTTAAATCTAAAGTATCCCGCA
>NW_023472635.1:0-4032 GCF_013731165.1 Rhagoletis pomonella
TATATATATATATATATATATATATATATATATATATATATATATATCTTTTTTAAGCCGGTTTGTGTTTTGCTAAAAATTACTTGTTTCACAACAATTGATGTTAGGTACATCGATGTTTTGTTATAAAACCCTATTTTGAATATCGTCATCGTCAGTAAAAGTGACGTTACGGCCATCGTCAGCCATGCTTTTTGCAAATTTCAATTACTCTGTGACCAATATTAAAGTAGCTGGCAAAAATATGGAAAGGTAGCAAAACTTTAATCATAGCATTTAGCACATGAAAATAATATTCGATTTCAATCGAAAAGATATTAAACATCTTGAAATTATTACACCACATAAAGTTCATTTTGATACTGATGTATCAATTTTGCCGCTTCTCGACCAATTTCCTGCATTGGTAAATGATGCAGACATAATTGAATTTCAATTTCACAAATTGAGGCTGAGTGAAGGTAACTTCAAAAACTGTGCCAATGTAGAACGTTTTTGGGACCAAGTAAATTTGATTAAAAATGGATTGGGTGAAGCGGCGAAATTACTTTGTTTCGATCAAATTACTTCACATAAACCAAGTACGTTCACATTTTCATTCATAATTTCTATAGAACGTGTACGTACGAGTGTGTGGTTTGTACTTGATTTCAACAAACAAATGGTTGCACACCTTTAGGCATTTTTTCAAATATCCACAGTTTGTACTTGATTTCAAAAAACAAATGGTTGCACACCTTTGGGCATTTTTTCAAATATCCACAACAGTGAGGGCTAAAATGAATGAAAAATCGTTTTTTCTTCATTTGATCTTTGATTTATGATAATTTATCTCATCTCTATTTAATTTATTGACAGATTTTACAAAGCGAAATTACTTGATTCCAGCATGGTTTGCTTATAAAGTACAAATGAGCCATAAATTACGATAATGTGAGCAAGCTTTTAGTCTGCCTCACAGTTTCGCAGAAGCTGATCGCAAATTTTTTGATTTAGCATTAATAAAAACGAAATTAAGAAAAATTATAGTTTAAAACTTTAAATAATATAATGTTAATAATATACAATTGTAATGCACTTTGAATGCAATATAAAAAAAATCTTTATAAAAACTGAATTGGCATATTTTCTTGATAAATAAAGTGTAATAAAAATTGGTAAATTTTTTACCAATTGGTTCATTTTTTGGTCCTAAAAATAATTTGCAAATGGCAACCGTGGTGGTAAGACTGCTTTTACACAGTTCAAGTATTGAATTCAATTCTGCTCGCATGTGGAAGAGAGGGGGTGAGAAGAAAAGGGACGAGTACACATGCGTCTGTACCGTAAAGTCGTTTCAACTTTCTTGCTTTGCTTTTGGCATTTTCGTTGCTTCCCATTTAAAGAACCAAAAACTTGAATTCAATAGAATTGAAACGTGTAAAAGCAAATAGCAAACACAAAAGAGAATGAGCAAGAATTGCTTTCAATTACTTGAATCATGTAAATCGGGTGTAATGGTTGCAGGCACTGTTGCCAACTTGGTGCCTTTCGCACTAAATTTAGTGCTTTTCTTTATTCAAAACGCAAAAAGTTTTGAGTTTGGTGCTTGGTGCGTTTTTTGGTGCTTTTTTTAGTTTGAAGACACCAAATCTGTAAATCTTAAAACAAAAAATCGAAGCTAATTTAATAGCATTCGTAAATATTTTAGCAACTTTACAAAAATGGAAACATAATCATGGCCCAATGACAATCGTATGCGAGCATATGTTTGCCAACAAATTTTTGACACAAACAGATTTTTTCCGCTATGCGCTAAAATAAGGCATATTAAAAAGGGAAATCAAATTTCGTTATACTTCAGGTGTCAAGTAGTCGGAAAGAAAAAATACTGCAGTGTAGATTTAAACCACCACATAGTTCATGAAACTTAATTTGTGCTTTGGTTTCGTTTGACAGGAGTTGTAGAAAAAATTATGCAAAACGAAGAAAAATTTAACATATAAACAGTCGGGAAAAAATTCAAATTTTTCTTGAAACAAAGCGAGGTGGAAACTGTGGACACAGCTGCAAATTTAAAAATAGGAACAAGAATGTTATCGTCACTTGGACGCAAATATTTGAATTTATAGAAAAAAGAAAATATTTGACCGTCGAGCAAGAAACGTTGATTTTTATTAATTTTAATAAGCATCCCTACATAAAAATGTTTATGCATATAAAGTCCATTAAATACTCCGATAAAAATGTAGTGCTTTTTTCGAGAAAAACGCGTTTTTTCTTGGGTTGTATTGCTTTTTCAAAATGAAAACTTTGCAACACTGGTTGCAGGTATAACTTAAGCAACGAATAAATTAATTCGATTCAGTAAGAGAGCTACTCGCTGAATTGCTTGATTTACACGTCGTCGCCATAGGTACTCACACAACCGCAGTCTACAAGTAAAAATTCTAGGTACAAGGTACAAATATAAAACAGCCAGCAAAGAGAGCGACGAGACAACGATAAGAGCATTGAAGCAACCAAATCACAAAGCAAATTTCACTGCACAAATATGTACATATGTATGTAGGTGCTACGCTTGAATTGTATTTGTATTGTATGATTTTGTATTCGTGCTCTTTCCGATACGACCAGAGATGACGATTACAATTACAAGTATTTGCATCGAGCAGGCAAGTGAGTCAGTTGTTTGCGAAGAGCGTGTCACGTCGCGTTGGTCAGTGGAAGGTAATGTGTACAAATAAAAAGTATTTTAAGCGAGTAGTGAAGAAATTATTGCAGATTCAGCAAATTATTCAACTTTAGTACAACCGCCAGAATGGATGAAGTGTTTGGGGTAAGTAGCAAAGAAAATCGCCTACCTACATATGTAGGTACTTATATATCGCATACCTAGATCTAAAGTGCAATCAACTCAAACAAAATGTATGACGATTTTTTTGCATAAATCAATTCATAGGAAATTCCAATTAATGCGAATATTTTTTTTCATGATTATATACATTAACTAAAAAACTACTGTTATACCTATTTTTGTATTAATTGCGTTGAATCTGTACGACCCACAAGCAGTTAAATTTTGCTCTATGAATTTTGAGTTAGCTCACTGTAGATCTAGGTGTGCGATATGTACATATATGCATGTGAATTTGTGGGGTTTTATATAGATTAACTAAAAAACTACTGTTATACCTATTTTTGTATTAATTGCGTTGAATCTGTACGACCCACAAGCAATTAAATTTCCCTCTATGAATTTTGAGTTAGCTCACTGTAGAACTAGGTGTGCGATATGTATATGCATGTGAATTTGTGGGGTTTTGAAAAAACGCCTATATGTTCATATCGCACACCGTCTTCAAAAGAGACACAACTCAAAGTTTGTCATTTTTGAGATTATGCGCTGAAAATGTACACTGAGCTTTTATTTACCTTTCAGCAAAAGCCGGAGCAAATTTTTGTTATAATTTGTTAAAGTCTCCCTTGCCCATATGATTATCATGTGCGAAGAAATAGTTTTTCGCATTTCCTAACAAACGTGTAACTTTGAGTTGTGCCCCTTTTGAAGACGGTGTGCTATCATGTGTTCATAGGTATGTAGGTATGTGAGTTTAGTTTAGGAGGTGAGCAAATTGTAAAAATATTGCATTGACAACCCGTTATTTAGAGCTTTAAAGCCTGATTATGGCAACTTAACTTAACTTAACGGAACGTAGAACTTAGGAAATCAAAATGAAACAGATTCGACGTGGCATTAAGTGACGTAAAGTTTCGGCTGTTTAATTATAAGCAAATTCCATTTAAGAGAATCTTTAAGTTAGAGCCAGTAAGTTACGTTAAGTTGCCATAATCAGACCATTACACCCCTATTCTGCAACACATTCGTATTCGGATTTTGCTACGAATCGTAGAAATGGTATGCTGCAAAACGAATAGTATCTTCGAATTTTCGAAATTCGTAACAATGGCACGCCTAAAAGCGAATGAGTTTGAAATTGATCGCTTTTTTGCGTTAAATATTTTGTACGAAAACAATTCTGTGTAGGAAGC
>NW_023472636.1:0-4032 GCF_013731165.1 Rhagoletis pomonella
ACTTAAATATCGCAGTTTTCATAATTCTGAAAACTACCGTTATTTACGGTTTTCTGCATTTTCAACACCATTAGTCCTACGCTCAAAAGAAGTACACATACCAAGTTTCGTTAAGATATCTCAATTTTTATTCGGGTTGTACGTGTACACAGACGAACGGACGGACGGACAGACAGTCATCGCTTAATCGATTTCCTTTTAATTCTGATCATTTATGTATACATTAGTCTATATCTTTGATTTTTTGAGTTGAAATTTCAAAAATAATCGTGATTTGCGGTGCCTGTTTACCAGAGTTGTGTAATGATTGAATCAATTGAGTGTGCATTCTCATTTTGTTCGTTTCAAAAATGTGATTGTTTGATTTAAAAAATTTAACAACCACTCTTGAGATTGGTTACAAATTGTAAACACAAAATATGTAGTGTGTTATGGAAAGGTTGACACCCATTCACATAGAGAATGTGAATGCAAAAAAAAAACTCAATTATGTAGGGTTCTACGTCTATGTGAATGCAATCTGTCATTATCATTCAGTACTAATACTATTTGTTGTATCAGGGTTGAGATTTTCGTACTCAAAATGTGAAACCAGAAGATTGGCATCTCCCTTAAAGTAAGTGAACAAATAAATATTTGGTGCAAAAATATTTTTTAAGTGTTTGGCCGAGCTTCGTCTCAAACTTGAGACAGGAGTTCTCTTGTTGTGGCACATATAAAGACACCTATGTACATATTTAAGGCTGACTCCGAACACCAAATAATTTTATAAGAAGAGTTTTTAAGGCAGAAATTTACTCGATGGTTTGCCAATGCGTGCCGAAGGACGACTGCTATTTTGGGTTATGATCTGACCAGCGATTTAACCATGGCCTATGGAGTGGAAGTACGCACATGTAATCACTCTGCTACAGCGGCGGCCGTAAGTAATGCTATACATACATATGTATGTACACATATTAGATTAATTGTTCTCAAAATGAAAACTATAGTATGCTTGCAAACAATTACATAATAGCATTTTGTGATAAACAGTTTTACAAATGTATTTGCACTTCAAATTTGTGTTTTAATAAAGTATTAATTAAATTAATTATTATTATAAATTATTATTTTAATAAATATATATAAAAATATTTATATTTGGCAACTCTTGGACTTTACTTCATTTGTAACATGACAGATGTAAAGAAAATAAAAAAGTAATTGTAATTTTACAAATTTAAGAATCGAATTGCGCATATTTTTTTTACAATATCAAGTGCCCCACTACAAAAAAAAATCATGCCCGACTAATTGAGAGAACGGTTTTACCTTACTATATTTTTATCATGATTTTTATTATACTTTTCATAAATTGATGTGGGGAGTTGTAATTCGATGAAATCCAGCATATGTGCAACTCAAAAAGTAAATTTCGAATATTTTATTAGTTATGGCTTTTTGCATTTCAACGATGATGTTTGTTACGTCTTTTTGCATTAAAGGTGACGATATACTTGATTTTATTTGAATTTATTTAATGAAAGTGCCATTCACATGTCCTTTAAGTGTCTGTAAGTACGTATGTACATATACGAGTATATACGTAGGTATGTACATTTGTACAAATAATATAAAAATGTAGAAAGATTTCTAGTAATTTTTATTCGGCTTTCAACAATCTTCTATATTCTTCTTTCCCTATTTGCATTGCTATCTTTCCACACCTTCATTTCCTTCGTTGGCTCTTTGGCTTTTGGCCAATATTTTCAACTTCTGTACAAGTCAGCGAAAATGTTACATGAAAGCGAACAGCATTTTTTAAACACGCAAATGTGTGTACAACGTACTACATACAATCACGTGTCCTGTGCACATTATCTTTGAAATCTTTCATTCCTGCTCGTTAGCTATTGTTGTCGCATTTGTTTTGTTTTCCTAAATACATCTCCGCACTACCTTTCCATTTCCCAACTTGTTGTCTATTTGGATTTTAGCTTCTCCCTTTCAGCCTTTACGACTGTTGCGTTCCATTATTTTATTGTTGCTGTCATCGTTGCTTTGGGATGGAGGTGCTAACTTTCCACAGTTGGCTAGAAATTTAGTACGACTGTCGGTCGAATGTCTTTGCCAGTAGGAAAGTGACCTCGTTCAAGTTGTAACACATTAATACTCATGTATTTTTGGTTACTCTTTATTTAAACTATTTTCGAAAATTGCGATAAAGCCAACTTAAAAAAATGGGTCGAAATTTATGTCAGAACTATTAATTTTTTTTTCGTTGCAAGTAATTGTCCTCACGCCATATTCTTGCAAAATTTCGGTTCTTTTTCTCGCGCTTCTATGTTCTTTCACTTAAGCACCGAACACTTAGTTTTTGGACATTCCAGCGAAGACGTCAAACACTACAAATAAAGTAAGAAAGTAAATTACATAGGTCGCACTTAAATCTGTGACAACAGTGAATCACAATAATTCTTCATAAAAAAAATTTTATCGATTTATTTCTCACTAAAAATTTTCTATTTGTACTGTTTCAAATGCAGCTGATAAAGTATTTTCTTATATCAAGTTGCTAAGGCATTTTCTGTGTATTGATAGGGAAAATCCAAAAAAGAATTATCCAAAATGAAAGCAAAATTAATTGGATTTAAAACAGAGGTGAGTTATTACAAAACTACATTTATAGTGAAAAGTTGTCAGCGTTCAAAGGAATGCTTATTGTATGTCCCACCGGTCACAGCAAAATATGTGTTTTTTCAACCTAACTTACAAATATGTAAGTAAGCTTGCCATAGTTTAAATAAAGTCCCTTTTATTGAAAATTAAATAAATACTCATACAAAATTGGAAGTGTGAATTTAACTCACGAACTATGTATCCCAACCGTCTCACTAGCTGAAAGAGTTTTTTTAATTTTCAACTATAATAACGCCATCAAAGCATAAAAAGGACCTCGACATTCATTAACTACATACGAGAGAGCCGTTATGAACGAAATATTTATAGATTGTCTTAAATTGCAAAATGAATCCATCAACCCCGAGAGGCGGGTCCCACCCGTCACTATTGGAATTTATTAATTTCCTGTTTAAATTATATAATTATGTTTTATACTTTATTAGTTTCTTATTAAACTGATATCTGACTTCAAGTGTTAACATTTCGAAACTTATCAAATTAGGGGATAGAGAGAAATTACTTCATCTTTATTAAATATTAAATCAACTTGGAATGCCCCTTCTGCAGAAAAGCTTGTGCAAACACACAATCTTCCTTATCTGCTCCAATGAAAATTCGTTTTCATGGTCTGTTGTTCCAGGCATTTCAGTTTACCATTCGATTCTAGTATCAATTTGTCGCTGTACTCTTTCACACAGGGTGTCCAGATTCTTAAAAAAAAACGCAATTTATGTAAAAAATCGCCAATTTTTTTTCTAATAAAATTCATGAAATAGATTTAAAAAATCTTTTATTTTAAAACTGAGATCTTGTTATAATATAGTTTTTAAAACCAAAAACGAATATAAAACCTTCAGAGGGTAATAATAAATAACACATATCACTTATATAATAGTGATGTACAATCAATTTTCTTAAAGAAAAAAACGCATACTTTTAAAAAATATTTGTTTCAACACATTTTGTAATAGTACTGCGCAATTATTAAACTTATTATAACTCATATTAATTGATTAATTACACAATCCGCTTTTAATCGCTCGGCGCTAAAAATTAAATAAAAACCTATACAAGGCGAAACCAGCTATTTTCACAATTTCTTTAAAATCACCTATAGTATCTGAATCATTTACATTTCTGTTGTTGTCATATATTGAGCTATTCAACCTTGATAGCATACTGTTTGATATTGGAAACGTTCTGCAGCAGAAACTATTAGCCTTCATATAACACTTTATTCGAGCTATTGAATTGAGGCTTTCCAACCTCATCCTATTTCGAATCTTAGTTTTTGTTGAATTCATTACGGAAAAAACGCGCTAGTTATGAGTCCTTGTTAGGAATTAAAAGCACACAAGAGATTATTTC
>NW_023472637.1:0-4031 GCF_013731165.1 Rhagoletis pomonella
TTAAAATGAATTTTTTTAAATTTTTTTTTTTAAATAAAAAATAATTTCTATGTTTTTTTTCAAAAAGGGGTATTTTTATTTTAATTTTTTTTCGCTCAAAAGAAAGCTTAGGTATTTTTCTTTAAGAGCTTTGTGGTCGCTTAGTGGGATGCAACTTGTGTATCAATCAAAATTAGCGTTTAGTAACTCGAAACAGCGGTTTTTTTAATTTTTAATATATGACCTATTGTCTTCTTTTTTTCGTATTATTGTGAAATGTCTCGGAAACCTGAAAATAAAACTTATATGAGAAGGTATATACAATTTCCTTTCCAACGGTATATAACACGCCTAACCAAAGTTTCATACCCTCGATACTGCCATTCCCGTAATTAAGGATGATTAAGATTTTTCGTAGTCTAACACAGCAGGTACTCGATTTTGTGCATCCAAACTCTTTATTAATAGCTTTGCAGAATTTTGAGTATTAGATTTGCATACCTACTAGCACAATATTTAAAAGGTATGAAGAATATGGGATTTTCCGGTAGTTAAGGATGATTAAGATTGTTTATTTTTTGCTCAAAAGAAAGCTTAGGTATTTTTCTTTAAGAGTTTTGAGGTCGCTTAGTGGGATGCGGCTTGTTTATCTATTAAAATGAGCATTTAGTAACTCGAAACAGCGTTTTTTTTAATTTTGAATATATGACCTAAGTTTTTCTGAAACCTGAAAATAAGACATATAAAAAATTAGATACAATTACCTTTCCAACGCTATATAACAATACCCACAATATGTACACCTTTGGAATAAAATTGGTCAAAATTATGAATTTTTTTATTTATTTAGAATAGTTTTTAATATATAATTTAATAAATAGATACATAAAAAGTATACAAGATAGTTAATTTTATAATAGCCAGCCTTCCATCCACCTTATTTTCCACCTTTCTTTGTGGCTTTTTTCGTCAATCCTTTCTTAGGGTTACTGGGTTCTGCTGTTGATTTCACTTCGGGTTTCGCTTTTGGAAAGAAATCACATTGGGTAGAGGAAGAAAACTTCTTTAACTTGAGCCTTCCATCGCCAATCGGTATGAAAGCATGATATTGAGCGGTACCATCGATTGTTACTGCAGCATCGAATCTGCTCTTCAGTGATTTCGCAGTTTCCGCATGATCATCTTTACTACTAAAAATTATTTCAGTTTCTTTACAGTACTTCTTTGCCCACCGGAATAAAGCTTTCGCATCTAAGATACGGGCTTGATGAGAGCATTGGAGGCTATACTTCGCTGCATTTCTTTTAATATTTGCTCATATACCATCACATGCTCCTTTACCATGAGCATTAGGATGAAAATGCCACTCAGCTGGTGTATCGAAATCTGTTTCATGAGCCATAAGATTTGCGAAGCTACTTTTGTTTTTAAAATGCTGACGAGCTCCATCCGAAACGTAGTATACCTTCGCTACTGTGAATTCGGATTTTAGATAATTTAGTATTATCTTCTGGTACTCATAAACAGCAACGGCGTCATGCTTCAAATCGTCGGATATGATTGCCATACTTTTATGTTCCAGTTTTCCATCTTTCATGTAGTAAATAACTATTGTAAATATAGTTGCTTGGTCGTTATTGAAATGGAATGCTTGTATGGCATCCTGGATAACATATTTATAGTTTTCTGCGAAATCGTATGAAATAACGAATTCACCTGCCTGCAAATGTATCTTCAAATTTTCGAAGAATGACCGCTGCTCCTTGACTAGAAAGTCATGGGTTCTCAAGTTTACCAATCCGGTACAAATTTCTTCCACAAAATCGTCCACACTTAAGATAACTGTTTTCAATGTGCACCTTCCAGACTACAGCCAAGATTCAAATTGGACCTCCTCCACAAATTCTCGGTCAAAAGACTTGACCAAATTCTCTTTGATGAACGTAGTTCCCGGGCAATTTGAGCATTCACCCAAGTGGCAAGAAGTTGATACATTAGGACACATTGTCAATTTAAGGCAATCACGGTAACTGTTCAAATCTTCCGGCGAATCATTTTTAAATAATTCAAGTTGATTTCCTTCAACATCAGCTTCACATTTTCATGATAAATGCAAACGCATACTGTATGAGTTCCGCTGCTTCCTGCCAAGACGCAATGTTTTGGCCTGAGCTGGGTAAATTTTGTGAATCCAATTTTAATATCCTCGTGTTCAGATTGAAAGCTCGCGAACAGCTCATTCAGGTTGCAGAGAATTATCCTCTTCTGCATTTGAACTTTCTTACCGTCAATTCGTACAGACACCCAGTCTTTCATCCCTGGCATCAGGTGACTCATATCATCGCGCTGATAAAACTGAGTCACTAGAGCTTCAGTTTTGCACTCTAAAGGTTTTCCTTTCTTTGTGTTTGGGAGTGTGAGTATGTCATGCTCTGCAACTAATTTTTTAGCAATCCTGGCTTTTCTTTCTGATGTTCCAAACTCAGCCATTGTTTTTGCGCGACTCCATGTCGGTGGAGCAAGCGTGAGAAGTTGAATTTTTTCTGCTCTACTAGTTGAAGTTTTGTACTTTTCTTTTATTTGCTCAAGTACTTTTACTGCATCCTTGTGGTATTGGTTTTGGCACTCATCCCTTGAAGTCATATTTTCTTCAGTAAAGTTGGAGCCATCGTCATCGGAAATTCGGTCATCCTTCTCAGATTCAATATGGTCTCTATCTGGAATAACGTCTTCACAAGGCTCATTACTTTTCGAAGTCGGTAATTCCTTCAATTTGCTGAGCTCTTTCCTGCACGATCCACAAATTCGCATCCGTTTTGATAGCGTAGGGAATTTTGATATTAAGCCGTCAGAAAGCCGTCGTGTATCTGAAGAAACGTGGTGTTTTTTGTTGAAGGGATTAAAGCAAAAAGAAGCAAATATTTCTTTATCAAGCTTAGCCTTTTTATGAGCCATAGCTACTGAAAATATTAATTATGTAAATAACACTGTCTTTATTTTAACGCTGTTTCTAAAAAAGTGGTCTTCAAAATGACCATACACTGCCTTCATAAACTATAGCTGATTTATTATAGCTATTTATAGGTTGCGCGAGTAGGTATGAATATCTATTGAGAAAAGGTTTGGACGAATCTGCTGTGGTTAGGTACAAAGAAAAATCTTAATCATCCTTAACTACCGGAAAATCCCATATTCTTCATACCTTTTAAATATTGTGCTAGTAGGTATGCAAATCTAATACTCAAAATTCTGCAAAGCTATTAATAAAGAGTTTGGATGCACAAAATCGAGTACCTGCTGTGTTAGACTACGAAAAATCTTAATCATTCTTAACTACGGGAATGGCAGTATCGAGGGTATGAAACTTTGGTTAGGCGTGTTATATACCGTTGGAAAGGTAATTGTATATACCTTCTCATATAAGTTTTATTTTCAGGTTTCCGAGACACTTACACAATAATACGAAAAAAAGAAGACAATAGGTCATATATTAAAAATTAAAAAAACCGCTGTTTCGAGTTACTAAACGCTAATTTCGATTGATACACAAGTTGCATCCCACTAAGCGACCACAAAGCTCTTAAAGAAAAATACCTAAGCTTTCTTTTGAGCAAAAAAAAATTAAAATAAAAATACCCCTTTTTGAAAAAAAACATAAAAATTATTTTTTATTTAAAAAAAAAAAATAAAAAAAATTCATTTTAAATAAAAAAAAAATAAAATTTGTAAAGACTGAAGAGAAATCTATCGAAAACATTCCTGAAAAAATTTTCTAAATACAATAGGTAATTAGTTATATGGATCCGAAAAAATGGCCGTTTGACCAAAATGTCAAAATTCAAGACCCTCCAACTCGGAGTGTGTTTGACCGATCCAATTGAAATTTTGTGTCATAACTACTATTTTTTAGGACTAACCTTGGTGCAAATTTCATCCCGATCGGAAGACATAGATTTCAAAAGTTGGGTCACTTGAGGTGAAATGCCCCATATATATATATCTGTCTTCCTTAGTTTAAAAATTCATCTCTTACATAAATGCAAAAAAAAAAA
>NW_023472638.1:0-4031 GCF_013731165.1 Rhagoletis pomonella
CGTTTTTAATGAAAAACTTATTGTGGAAAAGCCACAATAATGTGAAAGAATGGTAGAAGTGATAGCTTTTTCGGAAATCACCACATTTCCTCATCAGACTTCTTTCAGTAGACTTCGAACCGACGATCCCACTGACTCAGCCAGTTGCCTATGCCCTGTGCTAAGCTCGCCTTGTAAATTATCGTTGCTTTTTTCCACTTTTTCATTTTGTTATGCCAACGCAATCAAGCGCAGCTATTCCGCCGCTATTCACTTGATCATGTGGTTGTTGGTTTTTGCTAATAATTCTATTTTTAGAAGGTATAACTTTAGGTGTGCTCGTCCTTATTTTATTTGTTTTTGTTATTTTCAGGTACCGAACATAACAGTTATTGATGAAAACTGTCATGGAAAAATTCACTATGAAGGAAATATTCTACAACTAAGTTAAATATACCAATCGATTTCGTTTTGCACCGAGACTCAAATTTGAAAATAAATTTTTATTTGCAATTTTTATGCAAAATTTAAAAAAATAACAATTATATTTAATTTTTATATTATAAATCCAAAATAACAATTATTTTTAATTTTTATATTATATGGCTTAGATAACAGTTATTGAAGAGTTTTATTTATAAAAGTCATCAATAAAAATCAGTCAGTGACTTTTACTTTTAAAAGTCAATAATATAAATCAGTGACCGACTTTTATTTTTTAAATCAATCATATAAAAGTCATTGAATAACTCAGTGAGAGGGGAGACCAGTATGTTTGCATGTATGTATATAAAAAAATATTTATTGGACCAAAAAGTAGTGGGTAGGCACTGTGGCCAATGGTAATCAACTATTACCACCTCCGCATGGTTGTAAGCCAAGCAGAGTCCGCAGAATGCTCCGGAAGCAGTGTCCGGAGGATGCATCCGACTAGGCAGAGCATACTTTGAACTGCCATCAAATTAAAACTTAAGAAAGTTTTATTACATGGCAGTTGAGAAGTGCATGTACATAAATTTCATTAATTTAATGAAGGAAATTTTTGCACATGCAGCAGTACATAGCATGCATTTAGGCGCCTGGTGTTAGCAGTCGCGTCTAAACAGTCATTAACCTTTTTCGCAGTTAAGAAGGTGTTGGAAACCAAAAGTTTACTACGACTTATTCAAATGACTTTTATAAGTATGATTGAAAAAATAAAGATCAGTGACTGATTTTTATTTATGACTTTTATAAATAAAAGTCTTCGATAACTGTTATTTAAGACTTATAATTTAAAAATCAAAAATAACTGTTATTTGCAGATTATTTAAATAAAAATCAAAAATAATTGTTATTTTCGATTTATAAAATAAAAGTCAGAAATAACGGTTATTTACAGAGTAATTAAATAAAAGTAAAAAAATAATTGTTAAAGAGGGATTTTTTTAATAAAAGTTGTAACTGTTACGGTCCCTGGTAAAAAGATCTAATAATAATAGGAAAAAAGTTTTCTAATTTTAAAATATATATACATATATGCATATATACATATATACATATACAGGCATATTCTGTAAATCGAACGATTTGAAATCGATATGATTTGCTAAATATTGATCGTTATTTCTGATGAAAATATTGAATATTTTATATAAAAAATATAACAGAAACATCAGCGATGTTATATCATCCGTACCAATACCAAATTATGAGTTTTATGGTTAAAAATCCATAAAAATATAAAAAAACGATATAGAATATTATTGGACAGGAAAAAATATCTTATAGTATATTATGGACATCAATATTTTAAATTAAAACCCCGTGTGGCAACGGAAAAACCAAATTTATTAATAAACAATTAAAATAAAAAATAAATATAATGAGGCCTTTTATTGATTTGAGTCAAAATGGATTGGAAAATATAGAGTTTTCTCTAAAACTAATTAATAACGACACTATAAACCTAAAACTGAACTTTAAACTAACAAAATGGACTCAAAGGGATCAAAATGGATTAAAAGAGGACGTACACCCAAAAAAAAATTCTCTTAATTGAAGAAGAACAGCAATCAAAATGAAGAAAAATGGGAACGAAACAGCACTAAAGAAGTTTTATCCTCTTTTCATGCCAAACATTTCTTCAAAATGATAGATTACATCCACGGTTCCATATTTTCGTGTACGTTTTTACACGTTCCAAAAAAATTACGCATTCAGGAGAATTTTTTAATAATTCGGAAGAATTTTCGACCTTAAAGTAAGGAAAGTTTTTCTTTGACCCAGAGATGGATTTTTGGTTTAGTGTAAATAAAACATCTATCCCTGAAACAACATCAGAAGCACCTACATACATCTAATCCGAAAAAGTTTTTCACAACACAGGAAGCCATAGAAGCATTTAGACAAGATCTAATATAAAAATAGGAAAATAATTCAGGAAGAATTGAGAGTTCACAACACTTTTATATACATTTTCAGCTTCAATATGAGGATAATATTATGCTAAGAATTCGTTGTATATATGATAGTGATTTCCTTCAACGCAAACTGAATATTTCTTGTTTTGAGTATCGTCAGGTTGCATTCGAGAAAATGAGCTTAAGCTATATAATGTCAGAGGAATATACGTTGGTTATGGATGTTCAGGGATTCTATTTTAATAGGAAATTTATTGCTAAAGAAGTCAGCATATCAATATATATATTACATATATATCATATATAACAACGTTTCTTATTCAACCTCCTTTTGAAGAATCTAAGTTGATGATACGGGATAAAACAACTAATAACAGGTTATATCATCATCATCATGGATTAAAATGGGAAAATGGTGATTCAAATTTAATGGCTGTTATTGAATATATCCATACATTAATGAAAAGAGAAAATTATATATTCTAAGCTAAAGGATTGGAGAAAATCAGATGGATTCAACGCTTATTCGGATACGATATTATTTTATATATTTTAGATGATTTCAATTATCTAAATTTAAAGAATTTATATAATAAAAATATAAATATAAATATAAATACTTCTAAATATCATAATATTTCTATGATATGTGCTGAAAAAAATGTAATAATATTAAGAAAATTTATTTCTTCATTAAACATCTAATAATAAATATAAATAAATAAGTAATTATAAAACTTTCTTTTATTTCAAATAACATTTTTTTTTGTTCTCATCATCAACATCAGCAGACCTTTCCATTCATATGTGAAAGATGAAAAGATTTCGTATTATTTTGAATTTGTTAGACATTCGGTGACTCTTTTGAACTTAATAAATTTGTCTTTCAATGAATATAAACGAGAAAAACCAGTATCTTAATTTTTTTTTCGAAACGATGTATTATTAATATCTCTTGCTTTCTATATCAAAATACCAGTTTTCATAAAAAGTTGCTTAACAACTTTTCTCACTAAGTCAGCAATATATGAATGAATAATGCTAGATGAATAAAACATTTAAATATACACATACTTTTATAAGCATTTTTTTTTATATGTTTATGTGGGATTCGTTATCGTCCACTTGGCGTTACTATACTTATTAGGCAAACAATGATGATGAAATCAAGATCAAGGCTATTTATAATATTAGCATTTGATTTGAATCACATAATAAAATTTAAACAGGGTAATACAAAATAAATATATTCTTTGACAACAACATCGAGTTCAAGATTATTTCCACATTTTAATTGAATCATATTATGAAGTATAAAATAGATAGCTAAAATATATGTATATTTAAATATGTTCATTATCAACAGTTTACCTCAATGTTTTTTATATAGTTATGAAATGTGTATAAATAAGCTAATACTGTACATTAGAAATTATTACTTTGTTTAAAGATACTTATAAAACACATCATGCCTGGAATCAATCGAATCCTTAATAGCGAGCATCATGGAGAGTACAACTTCGATTTCGAATTGGAGATGTTGTGCTTTGAAGACATGAAAAACCCTTATATATGTATTGAAGATGAAGATGAGGGTCCCCGGTTACAGGTTTTGGGCATCCCAGTCAGAGCAGCCCATGCTTTTTTTTT
>NW_023472639.1:0-4031 GCF_013731165.1 Rhagoletis pomonella
GTAGAATTCATATAATGTAAAATAAATTTTATTCATGTATGTATGTACATATATATTTTTGAGTACATTCATAGCATTGATGCTTCTAGCTCAAACATCTTCAATTTTATTTTTACTTTTTCTTGTGTCAATTCCTCCATCTTAATGTGGTGTCTCTTTTTTTTCCTCCAAGTCCAGTCTCAGTAAATGATTTTGTTCCTCTAGAAGCTGATTTTGTGTCTCAACCAAGTTACAAATCCGTTCAATATAATTTTTCTTTTCTTCGTCTGTTTTTGCAATTTTGTTTTGATTTTCACATTCACATTTCGCCTAATGTCGCTGAAATGGTTTTCATTTCTTTTGCTTGAGTTTTCATACACGACTGAAGGCAGTCCTGCATGTCTGAATCCCTGTTTATTTTTGCTGGTCTTGTACTGATGGCTTCCCTACTTATCTGTGGACGTTCGTCTTCATCGGAATCACGGACGCTTAGGTTGTTTGTTTCACTGTCTGTGCCGAAAGTTCTGGCTTGCGCTACTCCCTCTACAGACGCAAAAATTCCGCAAATTCTGGCAACGGATTCCTCATTTTGGGACAAGATATATTGATTAAAGGGGCCTCCTGTTGCTCTTGTTTCCATGTTATTATGGGCCACCTTTTTTTAATGCAACCTTTCCAGTCAAACCATATCTGTACAAAATTTAAACTGTTAAAAGAGTATGAACTAGGAAAAGTGCAACTAACTTTCTTCCATCCATTAACATCCTCCTGGGGTGGACCTTCAGCATTGAGTAACGTGGTTAACTCTTTCCATTTTTTCTTCGGCAATTACTCGATCGCCCTTAACAAAATTTTTTGCCAGGTCTGGATTTTCTTCTATGAATTGGACAAAAATCAACTCTTGCTTCGAATTCTTATGTTTTCCCCTAAAATAGGATTAAAAGTATTATTTATTTACAAATAACCACAATTTTTACAATTTCATACTTACATTGTTAAACGTATTATTCACATAAAACGCAATAAAATTTTAAACCGCTAGCGTCCGCCCTGCCGATTATAAAACGGTAAAATTCCAACGATTCCGATTTTCAGAACAGGGTGACAAAACGATTTGGTGATGTTCGAAAAAGCAAAAACGGAACGATTTACAGAACGTGTCATACGATTTAAAAACGGAAAAATCTAAAATTTTGGCCGAAAACGATTTGCAGAACATGCCTGATATTTTAAAAATATTTTATATGCACCAGTAGTGGTTGAGACTGCCTGCAGTGTGCAATCGTTTCAAGAAAAGCTTTCTGAAAGCATACATATGGTATGAGAATTCCTTAACGAATTCGAAAGAAATACCAGACCTTGATTCACTACAAAAATTTCTGAGTTATGAAGGAAACGCATTGGAAGCAGCACAAGGTTCGGTGTTATCACCGCATAAAGTGCTTAAAAAGTGCTTCTGGGGTGCAACTTTTCTCACCCTGTTTTTTATTGCCAGAAATTTAGGGCTCTTAATACACAAGAATGGTGGGCCAAAATAATACGAAATAAATTATGCAGCAAATATTTGAAGGCAGCGTATAGTTCTAAAGAATGTAAGAGCATTAATTGCAGAAATTGTAATGGTAGCCATCATTTTATTCTTCACAAAGAAGAAGAGAAGCAACCAAAAGCAAAAAGTGTGATTGTGAAATCTAAAGCGGATGAGACAAAAAATAAATATTGTTTACTTATTATTTTATATATTATATTAAAGCGCGTGATGGAAAAGTTCTAAGGGCGCGCGCTTTACTCGATACTGGATCACAAGTGCACTTAATAACAAAAGAACTCAGAAATAAGCTTAAACTTAGCTTAAGAAAAGAGTCACTTACTATTGGAGGCATTGGACAAAATAAAACTAATACAAATGAAACGATAAATCCGCATATAATCCTTATTTAATTCATAATTTTGAAACAGCTATTGATACATTTGTAATACAAAACATAGTTTCACAGGTTCCTTCAGAACCTATAAACATAACTAAATTTCCAATTAAAACTCGGCTTGCAGATCCTACATTCGCCAATACAGGTAAAACTGACATACTACTAGGTGCCGATTTATTCTTTTCTTTATTAAAGGAGGAGAAAATTATGGTTGGAAATGAAAACTATCGCTTCTAAAATAGCGTCTTAAGGCTGGTTTTTACTATGTCATATTTTGACGCTAAAAATTTGTCGGACATATTTTGACACAACTTTATCTCCTTTACCCATATCTTTACCGATTAATTTATCGGCCAAGAGCAGACAGATAGCCGATATAGCAGCGCATGTACACGACTAAAGATCTCTCCTGATCGAAATCAATCAATATACCGCTTTTTAATCTCATTTGACAAAGTGTTTTCACTTATTTGACGACAAATGCCATTGAATTTGACATAGTGAAAACAAGCCTTTGGAATGGCTAATATTTGGATCAGCCAATAAAAAATCAAGTTTAGTTCATTGTGGCGTCGTTACTCATTCAGACAAAGTCATAAATGGCCCAATTAAAGAAATTTAGGAAAAGTGAATCCATCGAAAATAAAGACGTAAATATTAAAAAGTATTGCTAAAGTATGCATTTAATCTAAGAAAATGGTGTGCTAATGGCATAGAAATCCTAAAAAGTGTTCACATTGATTACGGAGAAAGTCACTTTGAGTTAAATAACGAAATGTCTAACGACGTGAAAGCTTTAGGGGTAACTTGGACTCCATTTGATGACCAATTTTGTACTAAATGTAGCTGGAGCTGCAAAAATAAAATCACAAAAAGAAATATTTTATCAGACATCTCAAAATTGTTTGATCCGTTCGATCTAATTAACTCAGTAACAGTAACTACAAAAATCTTACTTCAATAACTGTGGAAATCAAAAACAGATTGAGACGAAAAGCCTTCTAGTGAAATAATTAACCAATGACAGAAAATTAAAGAAGGGCTATCTCTCTTTACCCAAATTAAAATACCAATCCTTCAATCATCGAGTTACATGGATTCTGTGATGCATCTATGAAAGCTTATGAAGCAGTAGTTTATGCAAAATCCGTGAATACAGAAGGCGAAGAATGTATAAATATTTTAGCACCGATAAAGTAGTCACTGCTGCAGTGCTCTTTGTAGAATTAACGCAAAAAATTAATTGCTCTTCATACTTTTATACAGATTCCACATGTGTATAAAATTAGTGAAACAACATAAAGAAAAAAATGTCGCATATACCCATGAATTTGCCGTTTTTTGCCGTTAATTAATTGTGGAAAAACAATTTTGTCGCTCTTGTATTTTTTTTTATAGATATAAGGTGTTTTGCTAACTTTATATAAAGATAGCGAAGCACCCCTCCAAATCTAAGACAAAAGACCGGGCTTTATATTCAAATTTGCCGTTTCTTGCCGTTCCGGGATGAGCTAGTTTACTTTTGAAAAAAAAACTTGCCTTTTTATATTAAAAAAAAAAATTTTTTTGCCATTTTTTCACTGTTCAATAATTTTTAGAAGAAAAGAATGATAAGAAAATAGAAAAATCAAAAAGAGGTTTAATGCACAAACCAAGCCAAACGGCAAATTATGCAACAAAAAAATAATTTTTTTTTTATTATTTTTAACCAATTTTTAAACCGCTTTCCAAGTCCCTCTTTTTTAACAAGGCTGTTTACACAAACAAAGAATTAAACGACAAAATCGAAAATAGTTTTAATGCAAAAAACAAACCAAACGGCAAATTATGCAACAAACAAATTATTGTTTTTAACCTATTTTTAAGCCGATTTCCAAGTTCCTATTTTTTTTAAAGGCGGTTTAAGAAAAAAATAAATTAAACCACAAAATCAATAGTTTTAGTGCACAAAGCAAGCCAAACGGCAAAATATGCAAAAAAATTTATTGTTTTTTTGTCCCAATTTTTCTTAAATAAGGCTGTTTAAACAAAAAAAATTAACGACAAAATCAAAAACAGTTTTAGTTCCTTTTTGCTTCTTTCCACTATTTCATTTGTTAAGCCAATTACAATCAAGCGCAGCTA
>NW_023472640.1:0-4031 GCF_013731165.1 Rhagoletis pomonella
TGGTACACCCATTGCATTATTTTGAGTTTAGGGTGGAGGCCTAAACATACCGGCCCCCTTGCTATAAGCAACATCTATTACGACTCAGCCATCACACCGCGTTGAGTAGCTAATTACAAATTCGAAGGTAAGTAGAAAAAATGTCAGCTGGTTGTCATCCGATCAGTCGGACTTCCTCGTTGTCACCCGTGCTTCCATCTTCGCCTCCTACAGCTGTAGAAATGATACGAAAAATAAGGTTAAGAGAACAAGGCATGGTTTGACATTTCATTGCACTTCATTTATTAAACAATTCATATTCATTTCAAGAAAGTGTATATATATTTATCTAAATAAAAAATCAAAAACGAAAAAAAGATTTATTCGTTATTTAGGATCGACACGATCCCGATAGGATCCACCCAAATATGCTGCTTTGGGCCAGGAATGGCCCAAAAGCGCTTGGGAGTATCCCTGGCAGGATAATCTCGGGATACACATCGGCTCCCAAGACCAAGCGAATCGGCGTTGAGGTGTGGAAGTTCGGGTCCGCTAGTCGAATGTGCGTGTACGGTGCCGCTATCGAGGGATCGACGCTACTGGTGGGGCTGATCCGAATATAATTTCGCACCACTCTTGCATGGACTGCTACCCTTTTATTTTGGCCATGTTTGCCGCGCAAACGCAGTAGGCAACCCTGTTGCGGACCAAAATCAAGGCGCAGTTCGCGTACTAAATCGGCTGAGATTATCGAGGTCGGTGAGCACGCATCAATCAAGGCGCGTATCAAATGGAGCCGTCCTTGCGATTCGACCTTGACCACGGCAGTAGGGCATATTGATGTAACGGGCCTTAATACGTGAGTTGAAGGCTGGACCCGACCCGCTCTGAATGCAACAGGCAGCTGGCGAGGCCTCGTCTCCAGTCTACCTTGATGGCGGCGTCGATTTGCCGAATCCAATTGTCTGGCCCGCGGGCGGAAAGGCCTAGTTTCCGCTCCACGGCGACGGCGTGAAGGCTGGCGTGGTCGGAAAGGCCGAGTTTCCGATCCACGGCGCCGTTCATGTGCTAAGAGCGGTCGGGAGGGCCTAGTTTCCGATCCCCTTCGTGAAGTCGAGCGAAGAGTGCGGGTTGCTACTGCAGTTTCAATGACTTCGCCTTCCTCGGCGTCCGGTGGGAGAGCCCTGGTCTCTGTTCCTGAGTCTGAAGCATTGACCGATAGAATGTGCTCCGATTCATCCTCACTTGCGACTTGCACGCTCCATGGTCTTGTGTCGACTGCTTGGTGCTCCTCATCCAGGTGCAGAGTTGTATGATGCTTGTCATGGCACCGACGGCATCTCTCTTCGCTCGTGCACGTATCGACGCGGTGTGTCATAGACAAGCAGTTGCCGCAAAAACGTCCCAACAATGCCTCCCGCAATCTTTCTTCGGGAGATTTTACTCTGTATATTGGACAGAGCCTGATCGGGTGATTTCCATCACATAGACGGCATGCGAGTGGATAACACTGTGATTGCTGCTCCGCCCTTTTCCTCATTGAAGTGAATTTAGTCATTGTCTGAAATTGGTTAATGTTTTTTTCCCTTGCTGTTATCCGATACTAGTACTGTGTACTTATGTACTAAATATTGTGCCCTTATGTGTGTAGGTTACAGTTGGGTGGCGAGCATTAAATGAGTTTAAAACCGAAAACAAAATATAGTTTATACTTTGAAAATAAATGTTGATTCCACACTGTAAATTGATAGTGTGAACTGCATATAATATCGTACAAGCGTATAAAAAGTGTATGGGCACCTCAAATATTGAAGCGATACATTGTGGACAGGTGTTATCGATTTTGCTTGTTTGCTCCCATTCGTGATACGTTAATATCGTAAGACGGTCCTGCCACCCCAAAAAAATTCGCTCGCTAACGTTGAGGTGGTTGCTACGTCAAAGGTTCACGCAAAATGATTGTTCTGATTCGAATAATAGTTTGTTTCATTTTTACAACGTGTTTTCGCGGTATCAAACAAGAACGGTGGTAATAATCGATAAACGTGATACGGAGTATCATAATATTCCTGATGTCGATTACCGTGTTTTTGCGCATCGCAATCATTTTTTAAACTGGTATTCCAATCAAAAATCATCTAACACAATGGTAAGATAATTTATTAAAGTACAATTTTTCTAGAGATTGCGAGGCATGAACCAATTAGAACAGACCGGTCGAGAAGCAACCATTTGTGCGTTGATGACCGTCGAGTAGAGCAGTATTTATAATTTGCATAAAAGCCATACTTTGTGATAGCAATTAAGAAAATTATGCCTAGTCTTCATATTCTTTGTTTACTTTTAAAAGAAAATAACTGGCGTCGAAATTACCAACGTCAGCCAGAAAATTACTTTTTTCCTTTTGCTTCATCTTGTCGTAGTTCGACGGATTGAGTAAAAATCCCCAATGACGCAAGCTTAACGTAAGCATTTGGTCTCGAATACAACAGATGGCGCCATTGCTAATTCATGAATGGCAATATCCTGAATGGCTGAAATGTCATTCAAGAAATAACCTATCACGAGGAGAAACGGTTCGTATAGTGGAATTTGTTAGAATAGTAATTTGTAGTATATAGTTTGATTTAATATACTTAGTTTAGGTTTCAGACGCTTGCCTGCATCAATTTGCAACCCTTTGCCTTGAGCACACAGCACGGATTAATGCCCTGTAAATGGATAAAGAGAAGATGCCCGAAGTGTAAGTGGTTCTGTATGTATGTATGTAATTAAACTTTACATTTTTTTTTCCATCCTACAATATTATCTTCTGTTTGTTTTATTCACAGATTCTGCGGTTTCCGTGGTTTCAACATGAATTTTGGTTGTGCACTTCGGGCGGTATGTGGCAGACGAATTCAACAAATAACAGCGGGTCTGTTGCTGGAAGCAATTTGCAGAACGATTCCAAGGTGATCGTAGCATCAACGTCCAACCCTAATTCTTCAGCAACCGCAGCAGTCACTGGTGCAACCGTTGTGACTTCACCATCTAGCACTCCCACCCAAGCCACCTACTATCTTATATACCACAATGGATTTCAACTAAGTATTCCACCGAATACAGTGCCACCACCATTTACACCTGCGCATTTTACCAGTACGACCAACTCTGGCACATCCCCTTCGTCGGGACAAGTTACGCAGTCTGCAGTTGGCGGAGCTTATAGTTTGCTTGCGAACACATCAATAACTGCTGTGTTGTTCTTGTACCTACAGCGGCAGGAAATGCTTAAACAGCAACAACAACGAAGAAGGCGGCAACGAATAAGTGATGGGGTGAGTGCGTTTGAGGTATCTGAATAAAATTAAGGACAGGATTGCAGTGGAGCGCTGAAGAGAGCGACGAGCAAAACGTACTTTCAACTAAAATGCTAATATACATACCTAAGCACACATGCATGTATGCGCATAGATACGTATGTGCATACATAGCTACGCATGTGCATAGATACATACCATGCGCATAGATACGTATGCGCATAGATACATATACATATAAGTGTCCGCATATATCTTTTCTCGTCACTTGTTCTGTCGCTTCACTGCAGCAAAACCAAGTTGTGGGGAAAACCCTGACGATATGCGTACAATTAAAACCATGGGTTTGAAGATAGCGCAAATTGATGTGAAAATTTCAATTACATATTAAATATATTGTTTTATATACCCGGCTCGAAGGACCATGTGCAACGCTGCAACGACTGCGTATTTGATAGCTCAATGGTTCGCAGTTTGTTGCACCGATGTCGTGTTAGAAATATGGTGAAAATAAATAAAGACGGGAATTAGTCTTCCGTATAAAATGTAATTCGTTTATTACAAAGTATGTATATATATATTTTGCTATGTATACACAAAAATTGGATTAGGAAATTAACTTTACCTCAATCGCTTATGACGTCGGGTGATGGCTGATAGTCGTCCTCTGTTGATCTCCAGAAAAGAAGTGACCGATCTCCTTTTTACGAAATTAAGTTCAACCTCCAAGCAGTAAAACTGTTTGGAGGG
>NW_023472641.1:0-4030 GCF_013731165.1 Rhagoletis pomonella
AAGAAATAAGTATTTATATGTATATATTGCATTAATAAACCCAAGGTTTAACTTTACATCTTGTGTTTTTTGTAATAGTACATGCAATTGTTTTATTAGACCTTGCACCAAATTCACAAAATGAAAAGTAATATTACATCACAAAACACTTTACTTCACACTTCATAAAAAATACTCGAACCTATGGCGCCTATTATGAGTTGCATTCGATTTTCGACTGTGGTCGAAAGTGCTGAGCGAACGAATTTTCATTTGGTATTATGGCGCTCATTCGATGAAGAATAGCGCCATTGTGAATTTCGCTCGTTTAGGTTGTTCACAATAGTATATTTTTTCACCGCTGAGAAGCTTTGTTTACAAATCGAGCAAATTAAATAGTGTGCTAATACATATTTATGTAAATTTATGCAAATTAAAATGAAATAAAAAAGAAAGCAAGTTTATAAAAACGTGGTAAAAATTAGTACAACGAAGTTCTGTGGTTCAACGATTCGTCAGAGGATGAGAGTTTAGTGAACTTGCCAGGAGTAGTAAATGTTTAAGAGAGTTTAAGTGTAGTCTTTACAATATATTTTTACACAAAATATATTTAAGAAATTTGTCAACAGATTTACTAAAAACTTCCGACTTTCTAAAAAGGCGTTTGTGAGCCAAATCTATTTAAAATATTTTAAAACTATCCACAGCTCTATGATTTGTTCTCAGAGTTCGTGCCAATTGAGTATTGGGATTTTCTTTCACGAGTAAAAGCAGCCTTTCGAGCTTGTGTTTTGTGGTCACGACGTTAAAACTGCATGAAATTGATAAAAATTGTTTAAATTAGTGTCTACCCGCCAAAAAGTAAGAAAACAAATGCAAAATCATAAATTTTTCACAATTTTCTAACACTTCGCTACACCATCGAAAGCAAAATTCTGTTCGAGAGAAAATTCGATACTCAACGAAAATTTCTACACGGTTGCATAGCTCATAATACGAATTTCACTTTCGATGTTCGATCTTTGATAACCAGCGAAGATCGAAAATCGAATGCAACTCATAATAAGGGCCTATATTTGCATGAAAAATAAATTAGGGTTAGATGCCTGTAATTTAACGTTATTTGGCAAGTTGATCCCAATCGCCGCCCCCCAAATAAAATGCTTTATCTGCCACTGATACTAGTATCAAGTACAACTGCTGCGTGTACCTTCTTTGGAATCAATAAATGTGAAATTGGTTTGGAAATGGATTTTCATAAAAATTATTGGTTTTATTCCATATTTATACTTTAATATTTAAAATAAAAAAGTGATATATATTGATACATTAAGTCTCTTCTCTGCTACAATTTTGTACAATCCCGCGGTCACACTGGTTATTTTCTCGAGATTCCAAATTAACGAGTGGATCCGGATTAACGCTGCAGTCCGTCTATGCTTTAACTCTTAATACATATCCGATTGTTATGCACTTTGCATTACTCATACATCTTTCCTTATAATTATCAAATGAATGACGAATTTGTTTCCTTTCATTTGCTACGTATGTAGGTGGCCTGTACAAATTGGAAGCGGGTACTAATGATCCTCACTGGCAATTGGCATAATGGCACTGATCCATTTAAAATACCTGGCTCTTTGGCGCACTCAGTGGGAATGTTTCAGAAGTTCCATTCACTCAGCGATGAGGAACGTGCTCAAGTGCTCTCCGAATATACTCGGTTTATATTGGTCCGCCATCCATTGGAACGTTTGCTCTCCGCGTATCGTAACAAATTAGAGGGAGAGTCTGCGAGTGCACGCTATTTTCAGTCGCGTGTTGGCCGACAGATAGTAAAAACCTTCCGAGTCGGCGCCACAAATCACTCCCTTGAGCATGGAGATGATGTGAGTTTCCCGGAATTTGTGCAATACCTGCTAACGCCGGAGGTTAGTCGCACCAATCAGTCATACAATGAGCACTGGGAACCTATATCGAATCTCTGCAACCCCTGTGTAATGAAGTACAATGTAATAGGTGAGTACGAATGTAATGATTCACTCAAATTTTAACAGTATTCATTCTATAGGTAAATATGAAACTTTATTGGATGATTCATCTTTGGCGTTGCACTTAGCGGGTGCAGATAATTTTACATTTCCTACTGGTCACAAACCTTCGAGTACTCGCGCACATTTGCGCTTGTACTTTGAGCATTTGCCCATAAGTGCAATACGACGGCTTTATGAGATTTATATGGATGATTTTCGTATTTTTGACTACGGACTGGAAGATGTGCTGGGCTTCGAGTTTGGATGATTTAGCATTTTCAAACAATGACGCTTCAAAATTATTATTTGTAATGGGGCATTTCTTATCAATTTATATGTTTTAAAATGTTTTTATATATTAGTATGCGTAAAATACCATATTTGTGGATAAATACTTAAGTAAAAGTGTTATGTAGCACTAACTAGTTGTAAGTGTAAATAATATGGCTGACTTCCAAAACATCAAATGCATTGCATAAGTACAAAGTTCAATGTTCCATAACGCCGAACCTTAAAACGGATCCGAAAAGTTATCAAAACGTATCGCTAGAGTAATCAGGGCATCACTAACAAAGTTGATGCTTCGTTCTTGGTTACGATTGGTGTTGTGAAGATGGTGAATTCCGAAAGGATGTTCATTGTTATATTGAATATTCAAAATATTCAATGTTTATGGTTGCAATGTTTCGCAACTCTGCATATACAAACAGTTTAAATACCACAGTAGAACAGTATCCAACATTTATTTGTATGTTTTGGAAGTCGGCCTATATATCTTCATATATGTATGCCTACAATAGGCCTTACATGTTCATAGTGTGTACAATCTTAAGATAAATAGAAGAGTTGCAAGAATACAAACTTTTATTACTTTGGTACATTCATTAGCATATAACATGCTACATGCTTGTATTTGAATCAAAATAGGGGTATTTTCTAAATCTTGCAAAGCCACTGCGCGTAGCACGGATTGCATGCATTGCATAACCTGCAACCACAAAACAACAAAATACATGGGAAACAACATTTCCTATCGCTGCAAAATATGCAACGTCGAAACTCATGTATATATTTTGCAAAATAGCATAGCAATATAAATGCGACCCTGTGCTAGTTGTTTTGTTGTTGGAATTGCTACATATTTCTCTCATCTCGCTCACTTCATTTTTGTGCTGTCTCTTGTTATTGTATTTGATACATAATTTCGCTGCTTGCTACCCATGCATGCTACCACATTGCAATAGGGTGCTCTCGTACTCTTCGAAATTTGGAATAGTATTTTTTCATTTCGTGCAATCCGTGGATCGTGCAAGACTTCGAGAATACCCCTAATGTGATTAACTTGAATTTGGTAAACCAAAGCATATCTATCTAAACTCTACAGCTATGGATAGTGTTGGTCTAAATGGATAGGTTCATTTTGCTTTGGTAGCTTAGTTGGTTTGATAAATCTTTGATAGGCAAAAATATTTATTAATATGCAACAAAAGTTAATCTTAAGATTTGTTTGATTGAGATTGCATACTTTCTTCTTTGCAACTTTTTATAGTAATTCCATATATGTATATAATACTTCAATATTACTAGCATATGATCGCAACGTGTTTTCAATTCGAAATCAAAAAAAGAACAGCCTATGCCTTGTAATTGTAGAAGCTTACATGTATATTTGTAAACTACTAGATAGAACAAGGTACCATATCATAACAAGGGCGGTTCAGGGAATTAAATAAATAAACAAAAATTGTACGGTCTCATGTTTCCTTCCAGCCGCCAGTATATCGAGCCCTAACCTACAAAACAACGTAAGTGAAATTTTTTTCAAAATTCGATTTTAATGCAAAAATGCTCTAAGAGCATGGCTGAGTTCCAAGTTGCATCAATGCAAAGCATCAGGCTATTTTATTCCTAAACTATAACTGATGGAAATTTCCAATATGCGCAACCACGTTGAAATGCCGAATTGGAACCTGTTTAAGGGACTTGCGCTCCCTTAACATAACTATCCCGTAGGTCAT
>NW_023472642.1:0-4030 GCF_013731165.1 Rhagoletis pomonella
AATAGTAAGCATAATCGTAATTTCCTCAATAATTCCAGTGCATTCCTCCACAAAAGAAATATAAATGAAAATGATGAACACGGTGTAAATTTTTATAGGTATAACTCAAAAAATTCAACTAACTTTAATACAGATTACAAAAATCGTAACAACTATCACAGAAATTTTGAAAATAAAAACTTTTATGAAAATATTAACAGCGACTTTACTAAAAATAATAACAGAAATAACTATGACAGAGACAATGCCAGTGGGAATGTTCGGGGTGGATCGAGTCGTCAGAGAAACTTCAGATATGCAAACGATTCTGGAAGGTTTTCTAACAATGTAAGATACAATAGGCAGTCCCATGTTGTTCCAATGGAAGTAGACAACATCGAAAATTTTCAGCTTTCTCCTCATCGACCGACTTTCCCCTGATAGATTTAACAGTCGAAGGTATTGCAATAAGATGTCTAGTCGATACCGGATCGGCTACCACGTTAGGCGACATTAAAATGTTTGGAAATTTTCGTGGCCGTAGAGCATTAGAAAAACCAATCCTTATAAAAACACTTTTTGCATCCGAACTCATATCAGAAGAAGTCATTGTAAATACTCCTGCGGAATTCGAGAGGGAAAACGAAACAATGTCTATTAAACTATTAAATTTAAAAAACAAGCCATTCCATTGCATACTCGGACTAAATATTCTTTCCCCCCTAAACTTTCTAATTGACTTTTCACAACAAGTAGTACATGTCAACAACAAGTTAATTCCGTTTGCTAATAATAAAGTTGCAAGTTATGTTTCTAATAACGATAAATTTTATGCCTTTTGTTCTCAAACTGACACATATCCTGACAACTATTCATTAGATAAAAGCAATTTCAAGATAGATCCATTAATTAGCACTGATTTGAATACCGAAGAACGACGGCTATTAAAATTATTTATATTAAAATACAAAAACATGTTTTTCCAAGAAGGCCAATACCTACCTGCTTTAGAATCTGTTAAACACCAAATCATAACGAAGCCTCATGCTCCTATATACAGTAGAAACTATCGATATCCATATGCACTGGAAGAAGAAATAAATTCCCAGCTGAAGTGTATGTTAGATAACGGTATAATTAGGCCAAGCAAATCTCCTTACAACTCCCCCTTGTGGATCGTGGAGAAAAAATCGAGTTGTGGTAACAAAAAGAAATGGCGTCTGGTAATAGATTATAGAAAATTAAATACCCTTACTATTGACGACAAATTCCCATTGCCAAATATAGAGTCACTCTTTGAAAAGCTAGGGCGAGCACAATATTTCTCCACAATTGACCTTGCAAAAGGATTTCACCAAATTTTGATGGACGAAAGTGACATAGAAAAAACAGCCTTTTCTGGACCAAATGGACATTACGAATTTACGCGCATGCCATTTGGTTTAAAAAACGCACCTGCTACCTTACAGCGCATGATGAATACGATTTTGAGTGATTATATTAATAAAATATGCATAATTTATATGGATGACATACTAATATTTTCTACATCTATCACTGAGCATTTTGAGAGTCTAACTAAGATATTTAATCGCTTGTCCGAAAACAATTTAAAAATACAGTACGATAAATGCAAATTCCTATCAAAGCCCGAGGGAATCAAACCAAACCCCGAAAAAATACAGGCCATACAAAAAATAAAATTACCGCGGACTGTAAAAGAAATTCAATCCTTCCTTGGACTGACGGGATACTACCGGAAGTTTATTAGAAATTATTCTGTGATAGCTGCCCCCATAATCAAATATTTGAGGAAAAATGAAAAAATTAATCTAAGGGACAAGGAATATATCGGGGCGTTTGACAAGTTAAAACTTATAATGACATCACCCCCGCTACTAGCATTCCCAGATTTTTTAAAAAAATTTGCTGTGACAACAGATGCCAGTAATGTCGCGATAGGCGCTGTCTTAAGTCAAAATAACAAGCCAATTTGCTTCGCTAGTCGCACATTAAATGGATCCGAAAAGCGTTACCATACGCTGGAAAAAGAGCTGTTAGCAATAGTATGGGCGGTGCGGAACTTCAGACCTTATTTATTCGGACGCGCATTTGTCATACAAACTGATCATCAACCCTTGAAATGGCTGTATTCCATGAAGGATCCAAGCGCCCGCATTTTAAGGTGGAAAACATTGCTTAGCGAATACGAATTTGAAGTTGAATACATCAAAGGCAAGGAAAATAATGTCGCTGACTTTCTAAGTCGACAAAAAGATATTGATTCAGTAGAAAACGAAGAAAACTATGACATTAAGTCTTTGTTTGAGAATTCGATAGAAACGGTGCATTCAGCATCGGAAAATTTAAATAATCATTTCCTTATCTCTGAATCAATAGTAAACAAGTATTCAACTCAAATACGGCTAGTGAAAAATAAAACAGTCGAAAGCGAAATACTATACAACAAATACCAAATAGTTTATATAGCCCAAGCAGATTTACACAAGAATACTTACCTTACGGATCTATTTAGAAAATATGTAAAGAAAGGAACAATAGGAATTCATTCAGAGTTACCTAATAATCTATACAATATGGTTCAAGAAAAATTAATAAGCTTATTTTCGAATGACAGTAAAATTAAATTTACTAAGTGTTATTACAAGGCGTTAGACATGAGAACGGAGGAAAAAGTTTTAGAGGTAGTGGAAAAAATTCATACCGAAGGAAATCATAGGGGAGTGTTAGAAAATTACGAGCAAATTAAATCTAATTATTTTTATCCGAATCTTAAAAAGGTGATCAATAGATTTATTAATACATGCGATGTGTGCAACGAGAACAAATACGCGAGAAAACCGTTGAAAAAACTGTTTAATTACACGGAAACTCCTAGTGGTCCGAACGAAATAGTACACGCTGACGTTTTCTATTGTTTTCGCACATGCTTTCTGACGACTATCGACAGGTTCACCAAACTAGCTTCCGTACATAAATTACCCGATAGAAACATGATCACCATAAAAATTTAACTCCAAGAAAGATTGGCTTGGCTAGGAAAACCGAAGAAATTAGTAATGGACAACGAGTTTAATAACTCACTTATAAGACTATTCTGCCGCGAAAATGACATAATTCCCCATTTCACTACTCCGAACAGTCACACTGGCAACGCAGATGTTGAAAGACTTCATTCCACATTATTGGAACATATCCGCATTTTAAAAAACACAGACAATTCTTTGGAAATTGAGGAGATTATGATTAAATCAGTTGGTTACTATAACAATTCAATTCACAGCTCGACCAACGTAAAACCGATAGATTTTATTAACAATAAAAATATTGATTTTAGAAAAATTCAAAATTTTGCCTTCAAAAAGAAAAAACAAACTATAGACAAAATCAACGCTAAACGAGAAAACGTGCCAAACTTTGATAACAACAAAGTTTATATTAAAAACCCTGTTGCTAGTAGAAATAAAACTGCCAAAAGATTTATAAAACTACCCAAAAGTTTTCCTAACAAAATTGACATAGCCCACATCAGAAGGCCACATAAAGAAATGTAATATAAATGTATAAAATAGAATCAAAAGAAAAACATTGTAGAACCTAAATATGTAAACAAAATATGTATATGTAGTTAATGTCATTATTATGGTGGCTTTGTAGTATGTGCTTTATGTATCTAATGGTTAAGCATTATTCGATTTGTAGTTTGTATACAATATGTAAACATTGAACTTTAAAGTTTCCAATTTTCTAACAAAAAATACTGTGAAATTTAAAACGAAAGAAAAAGTATAACATTGATAGTATGGTTCGGATATTAAACATTTCGAATTACATATAATGCTCATGCATTTATCGATTTATATTTTAACACAAAGAACAAAGTTTTACATTTTATGAGTAAAATTATTGTAACGTTTAAACATAAAAAATGTAAAAATTTAACTTGTTAATTCGCAGGGACGCGAATTCATTATCGGAGAGCGAGTTATATACTCTCATTAAAACACTCAATGTGAGTCATAGTTTACCT
>NW_023472643.1:0-4030 GCF_013731165.1 Rhagoletis pomonella
TTTTTTTTACTAAGGTAGTAATTGATATTTTATATATATATATATATATATATAAATATAGATATAAATAGCGTTGTTCTACATGTCATCGCACTAAGTAGCCTTTGCAAACTAACAGCGTTCGCAAATGTTAGTATAGTATGGAAAGGGAGTAACTCGGACCTGAAATACAAACGGCTGTAACTAACTAAAAATCCAAAATTCACTTTTTTATTATTTAGTATGAGGCATTTAATCGAATTATAAGTCCCCACATCGTATTATGCAATACAAAATTTTAGTTAGTTGTGACTTTTATGCATTTCAGTGACGATGGGAGATACACCCTTTCCATACTATACTAACGATATATATGTAGTTTAAGAACTAATTCAGTGCATTATTCACTATGGAGTCATAGCAGTTTAACTAAATACCCAAGTAGGCTGACTTCCTTAACACGTTTATTCATTTAAGCTGGTCACCCTCTGACATGCAATTAACAAGTTTTGTCATTTGATTTCACAATTAGTGCAACCTACACTTATTTGGCAGCTTTAACGAATTATTTTTCTACGAAATACAGAGAAATATTCTGCAGGAATGGTTTTCCGAGTATCTATATTCACATCCTTGCTAAGGCTGGGCATTTGCGCAGAAGGTCTTCGACTTTCTTCTTTGAGTCTCCATGCAAAATTTTTAGCTTTTTACCTTCCTTTTATTAACTCGGGATGTAACTATGTAATATTGATGCGCCTAAAAGATGCAGCGATTTCTATTCTCAAGTTACATACCTGATCTGAATCTAGGCGTGAGCTATCGGATGATGATCTCTTCACTCTTTTAGTCACATCTCTACCATACAGAGTCTTTTTAAAATGGTCATGAGGGATTTCAGAACCTCTTTTCAAACTTTCAGATTTTTTTGCGCAGAAAGGTGACCCCCGTTAAACCCATCACAGGCAACTGCCTATCAAATCATCGCAGAAGCTAAGGTTTATTGAACTCTCAGGACGGAACGATCTCAAAAGTATTTCCTTTTGTTAAATTGTTAACAAGAAAAAATATGTATTTATGGTCGTATTCATAAAAATTAAAGAAGATTTAATGTTACATTTTCATACCGACTTCCAATTTATAAAGCATTTAAAGTATTCTTTATTTTTTATGAATTTGGTTATTACTCTTTACCTATTTCGTTTTAATGCTTCTGTACCCTTTTGTGGGCTGGTGTTCGGATTCATGTAGTTGAATCACTCTCCCTGTTATCCACATGTCAGAAAGAAAAGTTTAGACTCTTAATGAAGTTTTTTACTTCCGCTAGACAAAAGGGGTTTAGCATCAAGATGCATAGCCCATCGAGGCAATGTCAATAAAGTCGTTTGCTTTCCTGATCGCTACCTAAACTTTCTCGCCTTCGAAAGTAACAGGCGGACTAGGTTTTGAGAGGTTCTCCGGCCTTTCCGTAACTCGACAATGCATACAGTTTTACCTTGCTCTTTTCTTCACCTCGTTTTGTTGGGCTGGCCAGAGACCTCACGATTGGCTAAAGCATACTCAACCTGGAGGAGAGGGTTGAGGTCTTAAAGTCCGCTCCCAACGTCTACCGCTTATACTGGCTCTCTATTACGTGAATCCCCAAAATCGATCTGACGTAGATGGCCAAGCTCATTAGCTAGTACAACTGCATCAGGATTTGCTTTGCTTTCAATTTTTGTTTAGTGAGTTTTCAACTGGTATAGCATTGACCCTTTCAAACTAGTTCCTCGATTAGTGTGACCTTTCACTGCAGGTGGGATATATACGTTCCCTACTCCGCTGGCGGGCTTACAAGATATTGCTATGTTGTGGCGAGTAAATCATTTGTGTGCGACGTGTTTACTTGACAATCGGAAACATACATTACACGTACGTGACCGATGAAGGCGTCAAGCAGCCACAGGAATGCTTCTCCATATTTCCACTAACAAACAATACAGTGCGGCACTGAGCACTGGACAACAACGCGCCAAGAGGAAACCAAATCGTTGTCGTAGCTGTTCCTTGTTGTACTACTATAGCCATTGTAGTCTTATCGTGTCTTAATGTCAGTGAAAAATGCCAGGCATAAGACAGCCGGAAGGAATTCCAAGTCACACACATACACACACACACATACAAGCAAGCAACTCCGTAGCCAAAGGAGGGAATGCGGCAATATCGTAAAGCGTGCGATGAGCTGAAGCCAAAGGAAATGTTTTTCAATAGCCAATGCAATTTCAAATGGAAAATCCACTACGGAGATAAATAACTTTTGTGCATGTGGCGTGAGAGAAAGTTCGTATGCTGTGAAAAATAGTATTAAATAGATAGTAGCCGGTTGCAAGGGTCAGAGAGAAAAAGAAAGAAGGCGAAAAGTCTACAAAATATTTGTATGTGTTACAAATTGTAGGAAATTCTTTGAACTCATAGCGCTTTAATCTACAAGTGCAGGCGGCATTGGCTGAGATCAAATCGCTCTGATGTTATTGCCGCTATCTGTGTACTTGGTTCAGAAACACGTATAGCACATTGCTTTGGATTTTTATTGCATGTTAATAATTGAAAAAAGACCTGATTTCCTATGCATTAATGGCAACAAAGGCGCGTCCAGTCAATCAAGCATTTTCAATTATAGACATACGCTTAATAACACCCATATGAACACAAAAGTAAATGCACAAACATATATACATATGTATGCGTGTTCTTAGCACCTTACCTGTTTAAGGTACACATGCGCCATATGCCTTGCATTGGACGTATGTATGTACATACATATGTACATATGCAGGCAGCATTATTTTTCCTGCAAGTGGTCTTTTCTGCACTTCTAGTAGCGCATTGCCGTCAACGTCATGGCACACAGTGTAGCAAAAGTGGTAAAAAATGGCAAACCTATTGTCTCGGAGCATACACTTTTCGGTATCATTTAGAAGCTAAAACTCCAATTAAGAGAAGTTTATAAAATCTCCTTGCTTCCTTTGAGATTGCAGCTACGTCACCTTGGTTGTACGAAATGCCCATTTTGACTGCATGTTAACCAATAGGCCAAAGTTCCTTTATCGTGGCTGTTAACCTGGCTATATCTCTCCTTGATCCTGGTCATATATTCCTCGCAGTTTTGCAGATTTTAATGTGGTTCCAAATTGCAAAACAGTTCCCTTTTGATGAATCCGAGTGGACATTTTATTGCCTCTGCTTCCGATTCATTGAGACGTGCTCGGGTCTTAGCCAAATAATCAGTCCTCCTATTTTCGTGTATGTTTCTATGGACGGGAACCCAGATGAGAGATATGTCTATTGACTAATTTAGACTTTGTTACCGGTGAGGCAAATGCCACTTGGCTATCTGAGAAAATGTATGGATAGTCGAAACGACCACGATAAGCTTGTCAAGAATAAAACCATGACCGTGTGGCAGCGCTATCTAGCAGTCTGACTCTCTGAGTATGTTTGCCTACTTCGCAACTATTTCACAGAAGAATTTTGCGAAATTTGCATTGTTTTTTGCAGACTGCTTTATCCATATCCTTAGCCAAAAAAAAAATAAATAAAAGTTAGTAATCGTGACAAAAAAAAAAACAATTTCGTTTCATAAATTACCGTGATGTAATCCTCTCAGTCGTAAAGCGTCAACAAACTCCGACCACTCCACCTTTTTTTGTCCATGGTTTATATGGCATCGGTGCACAGTGCCGCGCGCCAACTCGCATTTCATTTCGCTTTGTTCCGGTTACTGTCGTTTCGGTTATTACACGTGCAACTGGCGAAAAGGCACGTACAACACGTGTAATTAATTCTTGTTTGCCGTCATTTGAGCATTCGGTTCGTTTGTCACCCTCTTGAGTGTAATTAAGTCAGCGTAGAGCCATAGAAGTTTTTTAATGAAAGCTGCAAAAATAAAAACAGCAAAACTGTGTATAAAAGTAGTTTTCCCTTACTTAGTAGCAAGTTAGTATTGTGATTGATTGGACCCTAGTGCAATTGCACTTAAAGTTTTTTAATTGTATAATTTTTAATGAAGTCATAA
>NW_023472644.1:0-4029 GCF_013731165.1 Rhagoletis pomonella
GAACAATCAGTTGTATGGGAGCTATATGTTATAGTGGTCCGATTCTTTCGGTTCCGACAAATGATTAATACATTATAAAAATACACCCATCTACCAAATTTGATCCGGATATCTCGAAAACTGAGAGACTAGATTGCATACAAACAGACAGACAGACGGACAGACGAACAGACGGACATGGATAAATCAACTCATCTCGACGTTCTGATCATATAAGTATACATTTTAATGGGTCTATCTCTTTTTGTTCTGGTACTTACAAACATCGGACCAAAGTTATAATACCATTTCATGCTCATGAAAGGTATAAAAACCAGCAGACAAAAATGTAAATTAAGGCAGATGTTACAGTTTTGCACTCACTCTCAGTTTTGCATTGGGCAGTTATCTTTTACTCAGTTGGAAGTCAGATGACTTTTTTCTATATTGTAATTTATTGAAGAAGTGATCACCAGTAAATAGCGTAGTTAATCAGGAACCATAAATGTAAATAATAAATTTACTGCGGAAAAGCGGAACCGCACGAAAAGTGGCAAACAATTTTGGAATTTGCTACTTGAAAATGTTAAGTTTTAGAAAAAATATAACCTAAAGTGTGCCCAAGGACAAAGAAAGTCTGTTAAAAAATATTACGGTACGATATCTTGTGAACTTAGCAGAAAGTAGCGATGCAGCCACTATTACAGAAGCGCTTAAAGTATTAAACTTTAATGCAAATCAATAGACAGCGAGGCGAAGAATTGCCAAATTGAGCGCAAAGGCATCATAAAGAAGAAAAAAGCAAATTTGATCATAATACATGTGCGAGTGTGGCAGCATTTCGCTGCATCGCACGAAAACCGAATCGTTGCCTATTGTTAGACCGTTCAGAATGCAATAAAAAACAAATTTTTAAGGTTTAATTGAGGGTTATTTGGTCTGACAAGACAAAATTAATCGATTTCAATCAGATGGCCGGGCATGGTATTGAATCAAAGACCTAAATTAAGCCTAAGCGCATCATGTACTGCAAACTGTGAATCACAGTGGTAGGATCTTAATTGTTTGGGGTTGTATTTCAAAAATTTTGTTGGCCCGTTAGTACGCATTATGCGTAAGGAACAGTATCTGTTCATATTTCAACAAAATTTGCAAGATGTAGTCGAAAAATGAGAGTTTCTGCTGAAAAATCACCCAAAACATACTGCATATGTTCGCAAAGACTGGATACAAAAGCAAAAATTTCCTAATTTGAAATGATCTCCACAATCCGCGGACATGAATCTCATCGAAAATTTAGGAAATCAACTAAAAGCGCAGCTTACTAAGTATCAAAGTCCGTAAAATCGAGTACATGAGCCTCCAGAATTTTTACAAAAATAAAAATAAGGTATGCCAAATCGCATCAAGGAACTGCAACAAGCAAAAGAGTACTGAACATTGTGTTAGTAGTTCTTTTTTTTCGTGAAAGTTGTTAAAAAGTTCTTAAAAATATATGAGTGCAAAACTGTAACATCTGCCTTAATTTACATTTTTGTCTGCTGGTTTTTTTATTGTTGTTGTATTGACTTCAAATTATTATGAGAGAGGGAGTAGGGATGTACCAACAAGAATATACAGCAAAAGTATGAAAGTCTTTAGAACTTGGAAATATAGCGATGGCTGAAGTAAAAAGTGTTACACCGAGTTACAGTTTTGCCCGTCACTGTATATATTTAAATACATGTAGAAGCACTCAATTTAAGTATATAAAATGCACTTATCAACACAACTATAATGGGGTTGCAAAGAGTCCTTAACTTTATTTCTAATCTTTTTTGTATGTATATTAAATATATTGTGTGAATGCATATATGTACAAATGTAGTAAATGTCTGCTCATATGATATACGCAAAGATTAAAGGGATTAGCAACAATTGGTCACAGCGTAGCGTGCACATGCAAGTACATATACTATATCGCTCACTTGCTTGCAAGAGTGTCATAATCCAAAAAACTTGAGAAAAACGGTTTTAATGTTTACAGTTTACATAGCGCCCATGCACTATGGGTCGTGCATCTTTCCACTTTTCTGGCCAAAACCCTATTTTTTAAGTGCTTGAAAAAGCAATATGCGGCATAGTTTTGCAAGGTACATACTCTACTGAGGCTAAAATACTTCTGAACAGGACAAATTATTTAAAATTTTAGTTTTGTTTATTGTAGCGCAAGTGATTATTAAAGTAAAACATTTGGCTTTACAATTTTTGATTTAAAATAAAGAATAAATATAGCATAAAGCATTAGAAAAGCATTTTTCAAATATTGCCATATTCGCCAAAAAATATTTTGCCTCGGGTGGAAAAAATTTTTTATGAATAGAAAGTTTTAAAAAAGACTATACCTTTTTATTAGAGGTAACTAGAATGCCGCTGAACCACTGAAAATTTTTTTTTACACAAATACCAGTTGCAAAATGGGGCACTTTTTGGTTTAATAGAAAAATGAAGATATGTACATTTTTTCTAATGAGCTACTTTTAGTCACTTTCAGTTACTCACTAACAGCGTTAAACAGCGTCATGAACGTGATAGACTCCATAACAAAACCGGCCTTTAACCGATACAGTTATTCGATTACCACAACACAAAAGAAGAGATGGCGGTCATTTATGCATACTTACATAACTCAACATTTTTTGTTATGGATTATGACACTTGCAGCAAAGCTACAATATGCACCATGAGATACAAACACAATTTGTTTGGTATATCGGATGTTATTTCGAACCTCCAAACCTAACGTAATTATATGCCTGCCTAATTTTAATGCTTAATCGAGATTGAAGATTCAAAAAGTACTTGAAATACATACCGAACGGTTTGTTGAAATCGAATTTTGTTAACTAAATAATTACAAGTATGGAAAGCTTCAGCTATCGAAGGTCATGCTCCAAATTTGGTGCGAAAATATTAGTACACTTACTAGCAAAACTATTTTGCAAAGAATTTTTCAATTCCATACCTACTCACCTCACATATGTATAGTATGTATGTACTTTTGTAAGTGTAAATTAAATGATGACTGTGCAATACAAGCATTTTTATAAACAAACTTTAAGTAAATTTGCTTTTCTCGCCTCTTGGTTTGCACATCTAACTCAGTACATATGTATGTAGATATGCGCCTTTTATATACTAAGTCTTTGGCATACACGCTTATCATAATACATATTATGTAGATAAATATATGTAAGTGCATGCAAGTATACACATGTATGTATGTATGTATGTTTGTATACTTATATATACATTATTAACATTTCGGCATATGAGGCCACTTTGCCGGTTTTGAATTTCAAACGCTTGTGCTTAAGCTACTGACCTAAAGTTTGTAGTATATCTGTATCTCATTTAGTTGAAGTAAGAAGTTGGCTGTTGGGCAATTAACAAAGCGTCGAACCCATTAGTCAGTCAACCTTTAAAGTGGTTGGTTATATTTAACATTGAACAGTAAAAATATGCATACATAAGTAACCTATGTAGGTATATATGTATGTATGTACATATGTAAACAATGCAATTTTTATTTATTTTTTTATACACAGCATTTATTCCTTGTTTTTATGCATGCGAAAATATATTCATGATGCACATACATATGTATGATAAATACATATGTATGTACTTACTTACATACATATTTATGTGCTTGCATACATTGCGCACACAAAAGTACGTATTGTGCTGATAAGCGTACATCCAGTCTATCTCAATTGAGATAAGCTTCACTAAGGTACACTTCACTGTGGAGAATATGAAAATTACTAAAATTCATACCCTCTACATTAATTTTAGTGATTGTCGCAATTTTATACATACATACATATGTGCATATTATGCTGCTGATAGAACAATGGACATCTTGATACGCACATACATATGTACATCCTCTTGTCCCACTGGGAAAATAGGTAAGCACCTTACGAGGTAAGCCATGTTTTCTTTCAGTTTTTAGTACCAAAATTGTCATCATGACCAGCGTAATCTACTAGTAAAGCACAAAATGAA
>NW_023472645.1:0-1053 GCF_013731165.1 Rhagoletis pomonella
TGAACATAATTCCCAAGACGCAGACGGTGATGATGAGGACGACGACGTCGACGACGACACCAAAAAGGACAACATGCCACTCTAAAGAAGTGTGCGTGCGTGTGTGTATAAGTTGCCACAGTAGGAATTCACATGTGAAGTCTGACAAGATGCTCATCTTCCTGCAGTATGTATGTAGGTAATACCCCTGTGTTCATTGTGCTATGTGAGTTCAACGGCACCCTGAAATTGTGCATATGGAAACTGTGCATACGAAATAATGCATATGAAAAAAACCGAAATAATGCATACGAAAAAAACCGAAATAATGCATATATGCACAGTTTCGGTTGAAAACCGAAATAATGCATATGAAAAAAACCGAAATAATGCATATATGCACAGTTCCGGTTGAAAACCGCAATAATGCATATTAGAAAAACCGAAATTATGCATATGCACTCTTTCGTTTGAAAACCGAAATAATGCATATGAAAAAAACCGAAATAATGCATATATGCACAGTTTCGGTTGAAAACCGAAATAATGCATATGAAAAACCCGAAATAATGCATACATGCACAGTTTCGACTCAAAACCGAAGTAATGCATATGAGAAAAACGAAGTAATGCATACATGCACAGTTTCGGTTCAAAACCGAAATAATGCATATGACAAAAACCGAAGTAATGCATACATGCACAGTTTCGACTCAAAACCGAAGTAATGCATATGACAAAAACCGAAATAGTGCATACATGAAAACGAACTTCTCTCTGAGTAGGCGGCCTTCGGCCGCGCTTTGGGATTATAACCCTTACTAAGTAGAATTCTCCTTTCTGTGTTGCCGGAAAAGGGGGCCGGAAGTACTTTTGCGCAGAACTTCTTTCTGCGTAGGAGGCCTTCGGCCGCGCTTAGTGATTATAACCCTTACTAAGTAGAACTCTCCTTTCTGTGTTGCCGGAAAAGGGGACCGGAAGTATTTTTGCGCAGAACTTCTTTCTGCGTAGGCGGCCTTCGGCCGCACTTAGGGATTATAACCCTTACTAAGTAGAATTCTCCTTTCTGTGTTG
>NW_023472645.1:1063-4029 GCF_013731165.1 Rhagoletis pomonella
GGCGGCCTTCGGCCGCGCTTAGGGATTATAACCCTTACTAAGTAGAACTCTCCTTTCTGTGTTGCCGGAAAATGGGACCGGAAGTATTTTTGCGCAGAACTTATTTCTGCGTAGGCGGCCTTCGGCCGCACTTAGGGATTATAACCCTTACTAAGTAGAATTCTCCTTTCTGTGTTGCCGGAAAAGGGGCCGGAAGTATTTTTGCGCAGACCTTCCCTCTGCGTAGGCGGCCTTCGGCCGCGCTTAGGGATTATAACCCTTACTAAGTAGAATTCTCCTTTCTGTGTCGTCGGAAAAGGGGGCCGGAAGTACTTTAGCGCAGAACTTCTTTCTGCGTAGGCGGCCTTCGGCCGCGCTTAGGGATTATAACCCTTACTAAGTAGAATTCTCCTTTCTGTATTGCCGGAAAAGAAGGGCGGACGTATTTTTGCGCAGAACTTTTCTCTGCGTAGGCGGCTTTCAGCCGCGCTTAGGCATTAAAACCCTTACTAAGTAGAAGTAAATAATTCATATTAGAAAAAACGAAATTATCCATATGCACACTTTCGCTAGAAAACCGAAATAATGCATATAACAAAAACCGAAATAATGCATACATGCACAATTTCAGTTCAAAACCGAAATAATGCATATGGGAAAAACCGAAATAAAGCATACATGCACAGTTTCGGATGAAAACCGAAATAATGCATATGTGAAAGACGAAGGTATGCATACATGCACAGTTTCGGTTGAAAACCGAAATAATGCATATAACAAAAACCGAAATAACGCATGCATGCACAGTTTCGGTTGAAAACCGAAATAATGCATATGAGAAAATACCGAAATTATGCATATGCATACTTTCGTTTTAAAAGCGAAATAATGCATATGAAAAAAAACGAAGTAATGCATACATGCACAGTTTCGGTTTAAAACCGAAATAATGCATATGGTAAAAACCGAAATAAAGCATACATGCACAGTTTCGGTTGAAACCGAAATAATGTCTAAATGCACAGTTTCCATATGCGCAATTTCGGTGCCCCGAGTTCAACACGATTGTATTGTCGTATTTTAGTAATTGTCTCAAATTGTTGTAGCAATAATGACCGACATGAACTTGCAAACAATCATCGTCCGCACTTTCACCTCTCTTTTCCCTTCCCTGAGCACTAGTCAACACTCACACAGCTTTGTACATTAATCGCTGACATGTGAAAGCTACATTAGTTAAGTGTTTTGTAAATGAGAGCTTTCACTCAAGGGGCCTAGCTGCTGTCCGGTAGCAAAATTTTGTTTTCATTTTGATTCGCTTGTGACAAATCACGAAAATGTATGTAGCTCTATGGGGCGTACTACTGGTGACACAGGGACCCTTTTTTAGGGTTTGTAAAAAAAAGATCAACACTCCATATTAGATACTCTAACTAACAAGATCTGATGGTATAAATATATTGCGAGGATAGGCCAGACGTTCCAAATGTCGCGCTCGCCGTCTGTGAGTGAAGACACGTTTGAGGACTGGCAATGCTTAACGGTCACCAGCGATCAATACTTCGAATAGACTTTGGGCCTGCAGCGACTGCTGTACAAGTAGAGGACTTTGCCACGCACTGGGTAAGTTCTCTTCTCTATGTTTGCGATGGACTCTTTTATTTTGTAGAGAACCCAGCCACCGGTAAGGATAACCCAGCATGACTTGGAGTTTGGCGCTATGAAGTACACAAATAAAATATTTGGTAGCTACTCAGTTTGGTAAACTGGAGCTCCTTAGGTTCGATGAAAGCTTTTGCTGCCTGCATCCCGTTGAGAAGAAAGGCGCACTTACGGCCAGAGAGTTAGTTTTGTTATCCGAACACCCGGTTAATTAATACCGGTTCATGTTTCTATGCGGATAGTAAAGATATCCATATAGAACTCCTTATCTTGATGAGAATGCGTATGCCTCCTGATGTTCATCGTCCTGAGCTATTCTTGCAATTACACTCGAAGCTCCAAGCCATACTCCCCCGACAAAAATGTCTTTTTAATTAGATTGTTCTTATCTGCAGTGGAAATCTCAGCCAAGCAGAATTTATAAATGGACAAAACAAAAGTTCCAGGCATTCATTTGGACTACAAAAATTACTGTATTATATGTATGTATGTATGTATGTAGGTGCATATGTATATTTAAAAAGAAAAAAGTACAAAAAAGCAGTGACTCCCAAGTACTCATTTGTAATTATTTTATTTTTATCCTGTGATAAACAGCAAAAATATTTGCCAGAAGTTTTTGCCACATTTGGCTTTTGCTTTTATTTAATTTCGTATTCAACTAAACATTTCTGTTGCTCAGCTGCTCCTTTTACCACTTATGAAGCTGCTGGTTTACAAAAACACCAATTTTTCTCTAAATGCATTTTGCATCAGTAGTGCTTCTGTGTTTGTAAATGTATGCCCGTTTACCCATGTATATGTATGTGCACTAGGGTGGTCCAAAAATACACGTGAAAAAATAAATTCGGAATTTTTATGCTCTCACCCCTAGGATTGTTCTATACCGAAAAAAATATACCCCTATTTTTTATTTTAAAATCAACAAATATTTAGAGGTCGCTCAAAGCGCCCAAAGTTTTCCATGTATTTTGTTGGAGAAAAAAACAACTTTTCGTAGAAATCGGATCTCTGTTTCTCTGCAGCAGATTCCCTATAATAATAATCAATTATTTATTTTGCCATTTTTTCATCGCAACTATAATTTATAGGTCCGCCGAAAAGCCACAAAAACTCTGAAAAATTCATTGGGGCGACCAATAAAAATCGTTAGTATTAAAACATTGTTAAATAAACAATTGGAAATTATTATTGAAAGCCTCCTGAAGATAACTAGAGTTTTCCGATCGAAAAATATTGATTTTCAAGAATTCCATGCCATTTACACGAAAAGTTGTGTTTTTTCCTTTATAAAAATACATGGAAAACTTTGAGCACTTTAAGCG
>NW_023472646.1:0-4029 GCF_013731165.1 Rhagoletis pomonella
TTTTTCTAAATTCTGTTTTCACATATGGGGAGATTGGTACCTTTCTTGGCTAGTTCATCGGCTTTGCAATTTTCTTCAATATCTCCCGGAACCCATATGAGGCTGACCTTGAATATGGCGCTAATATCGTTTAGAGCTGCGAGGCATTCCTGCGTAACTTTCGATCTCAGCATTACCATGTTCATTGATGTAATGGCTCCCTGGCTGTCCGAGAAAATGTTAATCGCAGTGGTCCGAAATTCGCACGGATAACTCCAGTCCTAGTTCGTTAAAGAAAACTCCGTAGCCAACCCTATAGCTTGGATCCATCCGTATAAAAATTCAGTTCCCACCTTCTCCATGGTCTTGGTGTTTGCATTCTCTTCTTGGCGGGATGCTCGTCTTAAAGAGCCTATAGAAGGTTGGTTTAGGGGCGGATCAAGTTAAGGCGCCTGAAATGCATAGAAACGCTGTTCTTTGTACCTTACTCAGTAGTTTTAGGCAACTAGCCTTTTGAGTTGTAGGCCTGACCACCGAGGTGTAAAGCCAATGTGTAATACGAGGTGTTAACCCCCACCTGATTCCGACCGCTTGTTTGCATGTGTATAATGCAACGTTGGCCTTCCTTACTCTTTCCTTTATATTAGGTTTCCACGTAAGTTTCACCATCCTTACAGATTAGCTGGGGGACTATGGCAAGCCTGTGTTTCCTTACAACTACTAATGAAGATACAGTACTGTATTTGGGAATATTTATTATGTATGTGCGTATGTATGTATGAGTTTCCATGCTTAATATACTTAAATAAATGACAAAGTAAATACTCGTCTTTTTCATAAATCCCTACGTACATATGTACATGTGTGCTGAGGTTTTAATTGCTTTCGTGTACTTAAGAGCAAAATTATCCTACAATTAAAACCAAACAGAATAAAATAGTTAAAAGAACATAAAAAATATAATCTCAAGCAAAATTCATGTTGCTGCCGTACCAACTTAGTTCAACGACATTTTAATTAAGTTATTACCACACACATTTAAGTAATAAACATTCTAAATACGCACATAAATGCCATGCAACATATGAACAATAATTTAGTTTAAGCTTTTTACGCGAGGTGCTCTTAAAATTATATAACCGCAAGTCATTAGTCTCGGCGTGGTTAACAAACAGCCTGACAAACCACATACATGGAACCAATAGTGGGAAAAATTTGTACATACATATATTATAAAAATACACATAGATATATATATATATATATACATATATATGTATGTACAAACGAGTATTTACAAAAACTCTTCAGCCGTCCGAAAAACTGGCTTGAAAAAAACCCAAACTCAAGTCTCTGTAGCGTTTTTCTGTAACTTTTTTACCAAATGACAATCGTTGTCGTACGTGCATACATAAATATGTCGTAACGGCTAAATTAGTTAGCATTTTTTATCGAGAATTACCAAACAAAATCGCAAAAATACCGTAATGTGTTTCAATTTTCAGACGTCAATACATATCAGAAAAACAAAAGAAAAACTATTTTACATCTTTTCTCAAAAACTAAAATAGCTGCTTCAGTGCGCTCATGAGCATCAAAGGACACACGTAATCATAGCTGAAAAACGAACCCCCTGTTCTGAACATTGCTTTCTGCAGTTTTCTGGGCATCTTGGCAATAGAGCCCTCCGGTCCTCTTCCACTCAGCGTTGGGAGCTCTGGTTGATTACTAGTGAGCAGCACTGTTAATCGCTTTTCACTGCCGCTGCACAGTGGTTCAAAACTGGCATTTACTGTTCATAATGCACTGAAGCGCTCATCTTTGACCCAATTAGGCATTAGTTTTTTAATGAAAGTTTACAAAAAAAAAAAACAAATGGTCAAATGAGCCTGAATTTTGAACCTGTATTTGATTGTATTAAATTTTGGATAGTAAAGTGCAGAAAAAGTAACAATTTTGAAGAAAATCGATTCTCCGGCTGCAGTTAATAAATGCTACATGATAAAACCTAGTTCAAAACAATTGTAGAGTTCCTCACAATGAAAAAAAAAAATGTAAATGTTTAAAAAAAATTTCACCAACATAACATTTTTTTAAGTTTTAGAAAAATGTTGGTAGATCATTAAAGTTTAGTATAATAAAGTGCAATATGCAATAATAATAATATAGACTGCGCGAGATAAATTTAGTGATCTATAAGACTTTATATCCAAACTTTTCTAAAACCTAAAAAAAAATTATTTTTTGGTGAAAATATTTTTAACATTTCTAATTTTTCTTGCGAATTTTTCTGCTTTTTGCACTAAAAAATTTAACATAGTCAAATAAAAATTCAAAAATCGGGCACAACTGGACTCCTGTAAATTTTATAAATATGTATTCATTAAAATTGTATCAAATTGATTGAAAAATGAAGACTCCAGTGAATTATGCACAGTAAATTCCAGTTTGGAACCATTGTGCAGCGGCCACTTGAGAAATCGAAGTTATCAAAGTTGATAAATCTGCCAGGTATCAGTATACAAATACTGCTGTGTGTAACACGAAGTTCTTGGTAACTGTGACGCATATTCTTTTGAATATTGAATTAAAAATATTTCTGGTTAAATTTTTTTGCAATCTGGACACAATCGAAGCTACCCGTAGCAACGCTAGTTCTGAAAAAAGTTCTACAACCCTTGGCCGGTTAAAACTTTTTCACATACATTTGGATAACGAAATTGACGCTGAAAGGATAATAGAAAAAAAAAATTGAGTTTGCAATTTAAAATAGCATAGTCGAAGTTACACTTTGCTAAAATAAGGGCAAAACATAGTCCTCTCTTATTTTCTATTGAAATGAATGTAAAAGTAAGTGTGGCAATACTCTGGCAAACTCAAAAAATAAACTGCTACCCTGGATCAGCTGTTCGAACTTATAAAATTTTATTAAATGTAATTGAAAATTTTCGGTAAGGAATAAGCGAGAGGAGTAAAATTATATACACACAGTAGGCATCTTGCCATTGGTTGCCTCACCTTTAAATGATCGCTGAACACTTTTTTTGTTTAGGGCAGCGGATGTTAAGAAAACACTCATGTAAGCAGCTAAAAGTACTCCATAGTAAGAGTGCACTAATCTGCTCAAGAATTCATATGGTTTATATGTATCCACCTGGCACTTCGACACAATAATTGCAACGCAATGACTTGTACTAATAACGCTTAAGAACATTGCAAATCTTCACCACACATCATCAACAGCAATCACTGACAACTTGTCACTTGTTATAATCACCCAGTTTAGTGCATCTTTTTTTTTCAAGTACTATATCAACAACGCTTTGTATATACATATGTATTTATGCAAGGATTAAACAAAAGCAAATTTGATGAAAACATTATGTTAATTTGTTTATTTAAAGGATCGACGCTGTAAATACTTACGAGTGGCTATGGCAAGTAGTAAGTAAAGTGTAAGCTGATTTAGGCAAATTCAGGTGCTAAGCTCAGGCATTATCGGCTGTGAAGAGTCGTTTTTGCGAAACAATAGATGCAAAATATTTAAGCAGGAAATGGTCGGTCAGTCATTCAATACATTTCGAGATAGGACACTCTCTGTGTAATTGAATGTGTGTGTGTGTGCAAATAACTGCCTACAATTGAGTGGCCTTTTATTATTCAAAATGTGGTGTTAGTTGGCAGAGAGACGGATTTATTTTTGTGTGTGTTTTTGTTATATAAGGAAATGTCCTGTGCCATTTGTTTGGCTGCTTTTGTGTGAAATAACGGTATTGGGATTTAGTGCTGTTAACCTGTCAAATCCTTGAAGAATATAATGAATGGCTGTATAGAGGGCGAAGAGAAAAATTTTTTGGTCAGCAAAAAACTTATTCTCTAATTTTCTTGGTGTGAGTTATGTGGGTACGTATGTATGTAAATGGGTATGCATGCAGATATTTGACACGACAGATATGTATGCTGTTTGAACTACTCTTATTTTAGTTTTTTGTGCCCAAAATATTTCTGATCTTACTGCATAGCAGCCAAGATTCTTACCGTTGTTTTTTT
>NW_023472647.1:0-4028 GCF_013731165.1 Rhagoletis pomonella
TTTCATGTTCGTAGCTGCATAAATGGAGAAGTTATAACGAAAAATCTCATATCTGAACAATCAGTTGTATGGGAGCTATATGTTATAGTGGTCCGATTCTTCCGGTTCCGACAAATGATTAATACATTATAAAAATACACCCACCTACCAAATTCGATACGGATATCTCGAAAACTGAGAGACTAGATTGCATACAAACAGACGGACAGACGGACAGACGGACATGGCTAAATCAACTCAGCTCGACGTTCTGATCATATAAGTATACATTTTAATGGGTCTATCTCTTTTTGTTCTGGTACTTACAAACATCGGACCAAAGTTATAATACCATTTCATGCTCATGAAAGGTATAAAAACGGCACTCAAGTATACAATACATTGACAAAAACGGTACTAAACTGTCTCGCTTTGATTTCGGAATGCTTACACATTGAGAAGTTAGCTTACTGCCAATATAGAAGTATTACATATATGGACACAACTCAAAATTCAAAAAATCAAATGCCTTATTACTCCGAATTTTTCGTACTCCATATCTCTAGAAATGTTCATGGTAGAGTTCTAAAATTAGAACGTTGATAATGAACGACTTTCGCATTATCACGGGTTGGAATTTGTTACCAGGGAGGTTTGTGGGGTTGCTCATTAGGAACCTGAAGTCAATTTTTCAAAATTCAAAATGGCAGATTCAAAATGGCGATAAATTTTTTAAAAAATTATTCGATTTGTTCGAAGCCCGGCACTCGGGAGGTTTTGGGGTCGCTGATTACGAATCTGAAGTAAATTTTTTAAAATTCAAAATGGCGGATCCAAAATAGCGATCAAACTCTTACAAAATTACTAAAACTTAAACGTTGATCCTGAACATTTTAGGCATTATCAAGGGTTGAAACTCGTTACCAGTGGGTTTCTGGGCTTCCTGATTACGAATCTGATGTCAGACTTTCAAAATTCAAAAGAACTCTTTTCGAAAGCACATTTTCGGTCAATAGGCCCATTCTAATTTTATAAGACAGGTATGCAATTGAGAGAATGTTCACCAATAATATCAGAGTATTTAAATGTAAAAACCACATTATTAGCTGCATTTTAAAATCTAACGAAAATAAAAAAATTAGAACATCATCGTTTTTATAAAAAACCGACCAGCGCCACCTCTAAAAATAAAAACTTTTTTCGAAAAAAACAATAAATGCGTGTTTTTCTTATCACAAATAACAATATTTTGATGCAGCGTTTATGTACCCTGCAGTGAAAATCTGAATCAGTATGTACAAATTCCAGTTCATGAACTATTATTTAAGGATAAAAATCATACCAGTTTGTTATGAACCATAATTATACCAGTTTCTCATAGAAAAAAGTAAACTAGTTGGTAGAAATCTAGTTCAAAAATTGGTATTTAATTGCAAGTCATACCAGTTCGTCATGGACTATAATTATACCAGTGAAATGCCAAACCAGCCAGTATAAATATTAGTTCATTACCTAGTATGTGCTAAAGCGACTACCTACCATTTCGGCGATTTCGGAAAACTTATGCGATCAGCGACATCTGTCTTTGAATAGCCACAAACAAAACTAATACCATGTCCCCACCAAAAAGTTAACCATCTCAAATCGAACTTAACCACATCACTTACTACTGTTGTCCACACTTCGGTTTGAGGTTTATAAAACAGAACAAATGTAGAGAACAGTGTTCGTACCTCCAACTCGATTCAGGACTAAATCGCTGCAAAAATCGGAGCAAAAACAAATTTTCTGTACTAGATTGTTTTTTTATTTTTTATTTTCGTTTATGACATTAATTGTTTAACTTAAATATTTTCTATTCATGCAACAATAAGAACGCGAGGTAATTTTTAGCATTTTCTATAAAGTAGAACATATTTAACGCTAAATTTTTTAAAGAGCAATAAACCTCTTCTACTTTATATAAATTCCATTCTACATATATTTTTTAACAACTTCTGTAAAGTTGTACATTCACCAATTTCTACAGCCATACATCAAAAAGTAACGAAGTTACTTTATTCACGCTTTGCTATGAAAAAATTACTTTTTAACAGTGAGATTTGGCCAACTTTCAATTTTTTTACTGAAGCCGGTGGTGAACACTCAAAAAAGGCCCCAAGAAGGCATAACATGAATGAAAAAAAGGAATAGATTTGAATTCGAGCGGAGTAGACTTCAAATTTTTTCAAAAACCGGAGCAAATCTAATCTGATCTTAGTGAAATCCAAACACTAGTAGGGAACGAATTTTTTTACATTTTAACGCTAATGACCCACAGATGGCGGAAAAATACAGGGTTGTATCAGATTTTCGACGTGGTTTCGAGTTGGTTAACTTTTAACCATCTCAGTGAAATGGTTAAGTACTGTCATTTTTATATGGCGAAACTACGCTAAATCAAGTGGGTTATTGGGGTAACTAATTCAACAGCCATAACTACGTGGTTTAAAATTCGGTTAATTGCTTTCATCACAAATGTCGGCTGTGGCGTCGAGTGAAGACTACCGGTTCTGGTTCTGAGATCTCAGGTTCGAATGCGCTTGGAGGTTGTTAAAGTAAAGTAAGTAAACTATTTCACTTTTAAATATATATACATATATAAATTAGTTAGTGTTAGTTACACCAATTATAACTCAAGAACGGCTGGAACGATTTTTATGATATTTTTTTTTTTTAATTTGTCTACCTTCCGAATAGCAGAATAACTATTAAAACAACTGCTAGGTGGCGCTGGAGTCAAGTTATTAATAAAACCCGAAATTTGTGGTCCGATTCGCCTCATACTTCGTAAACTCCAAGCGAAATGTACATGGGTTTCCTTCCGCCATGAAGTATCAAAATACCGTCTCTAGTGATAATTAAACAATTTCTGACATTTCCTTTTTGGTTGTTGTTGTTTCCGACAGGGTGGGTGTGTGATGTATTATGGAACGAATTTCCGTCATCCCTTGTCAAATTTATGTCTCCAAACCAAATTTGACAAGGGATGACGGAAATTCGTTCCATAATACATCAATTTCTGACATGTTTGCTCAGTTTTTTAAATCCAATTATTCCATTAACTCACATGCTAACATTGACTATCCTTTTAAACTATGTCCAATGACCTCAATAAATGTCCAGTAATATCTCCCGATGATGTATTAGTTTATCTGAAATCCTTAACGCATTCCTTCAGTTATGGTCCTGAGCAGACCCCTACTTGTATTCTTATAAATTGTGCTGATTATCTCTATGAGCCGTTAACAGCGTTATTTAATTTGTCTCTTAAAGAGGGCGTTTTGCCAACTATACATTAAAACGGTAGCAGATCTTCAGTGGAGAACTACCGGGGAATGGCTAAGCTTTCTGCAATTCCTAAATTATTTGAAGCAATTATAATAAATCAGTTGACGCATTCTATCTCTTCTAGCATTTCATATAGTCAACATGGATTTTGCAAGGGCAAATCAACTTCTACAAATTTACTTTAATTAACATCCTATATCTGAAAAGCATTTAGTGAAAGCAAATTGTTGATGTTATGTATATTGACTCCAGTAAAACATTTGACAAAGTGTGCCACTCATTGCTCTTCTATAAACTTGATCTTCTTGGTCTTCCACCTAATTTTCTTCGTTGGATCTCTTCATACCTCTATGATAGATCACAAAGGGTAATGTTTAAAAATATTATCTCTGACGTCATTGATGTTACTTCAGGAGCCCCTCAAGGTAGCCACCTAGGCCCGATTCTGTTCTTGCTTTTTATAAACGATATTTCTACAGATATACAATTTTCCAAAATTTTAATGGATGCAGATGATGTAAAGCTTTATAAATCGTACGTTTCAATTAAAGAAAGGTCTTTGTTACAATTAGACTTAAACAGCATGGCTTACTGGTGTCAAGTAAATCTTATGCCTCTAAATATTAAGAAATGTAAAGTAATGTGCTTCTCGCGAAGAGCTGTTCATCCCGCTCTTATACAATAGGTAACCATAACCTGGAACAGGTATACAATTTTGT
>NW_023472648.1:0-582 GCF_013731165.1 Rhagoletis pomonella
GCTTACTATGGATGACTGCAGTGCGGTATCTACGAAAGTGAAAAGAAAAGATTTGAATTAAAAAGTTAGTGCGCAAGACCCATGCTACAAGTGAAAATTGCTTAGATACATTCCTTCTATCTTTCTAAAAGGCAGCTTTACTTTACTGCTTACATTATAAAACGGACCTAACACTTTAAAGTGCGTTATAAGTATTTTCGTTTTCTTATCTTAACGGTAAAAATAAATTTATTATTCCGAAATTACGGCAACCCGAAAGTGACACTTTACTACATTCGTCGTAAAATTTCAAAGGTTGGCAATGCAACATAAGCAAATAAATAGCAAGAGCAACTGTTAGCAAAAACAAAAACCTTGGTTGAAATAGGTTTGTTCCACACGCTTTCCGGGCTGATTCGGTAATTAGAGCGTAAAAATAAGTTACTCTCTCACAAGTGTCAAAAATGTGTCAACCCGTGCCAAAAGTGCCCGGAGCGTGAGGAATGCAAAAAACAACTTTCCCTGCCCGGAATCAACAAATCAGTTCTAAACAATGATTTTATGTGTATTTATTTTATATAGGTAATATAATTAGCAAATACC
>NW_023472648.1:592-4028 GCF_013731165.1 Rhagoletis pomonella
TTTTTAATTTTTGTATTTTACAAAGTTTGCTATCGCATGTACACAAACCAAAGAAGTTAGATAATAAGAAGGGACAGCTCGTTATAATTGTAGCGAAAGTAAGTAACAGTGGCGTGCCTTCTCTTTTGCTCTAGTACGTTTCTTGATTGAATGAAAAGAGAAGGCACGCCCCTGTTACTCACTTTCGCTACAATTATAACGAGTTGTCCCTTCTTATTATCTACGTTCTTTGCACAACCAACAGCTGTTATTTCAAATGTACTTCTTGCACATTTCTGCCCGGAAAAAAACTCCGGGCTGTTTCGGGCACGAAGAAGAAGACATTTACAATCCAAAAGTGGAAGGTATTCCCTCTCTTTTACCTATTTTTCTAGCGGGAGGAACACTTTCTGGGCTGTTTTGGGCACCCGCGAGTACCCGCGGGCTCGTGTGGAACAAACCTAATATCTAATATATCTGAATCAAGGACCAAAACCAAACCGAAATTTCAAGTTGGGTACACATTTTTAAAGGCTACATCGGGTGATCAACAATTTATCGATTCGAGAAATTAATGCGCAGATGAGAAAACGAAAACTCGTATATCGAGACGATAAAGTGGCCGGAAAAAAAACACCCCTTAATCTAAATTTTGATTTTAATCTTAACTTTAGAGGGGGCGAAATGCTCTGCCGCCGCCAAAGAAGTTTCACTTAAACAAAAAATCCTTTTGTATAGCAAATATAAATCTTTTTATGAAAGTACCTCCTTCGAAGGGAGTTCTAGCTGGTTTTACTGGTGGTACATCGCCTTCACAGCCACTCCAAGACATTGCTGCTACACGGCGGTTTTCGCGCCGCATCGTCTCAGAATCGCTAATTTTTTCATCCACCAAAATTTCACTGCAAAAAAAATAAATTTTAGTATTTAAAACTGCACGACCACCAGCTCACTTACTAGAGAGTTTCTTTAATTCTCTGGAACGTAGGTCGTTTAGACGGCTCATGCGCCCAGCATTGTGACATAAGCGAATACAATCGCGGCGGACAATCTTTTGGCAACGGTAAACGTTCGCCATTTTCCAATTTGGTAATGACATCACTATTTTTGATACCCTGAAATGGCTTAACACCCAGCATAAGAATTTCCCATGCACAAACACCTGCAAATTGAAAATAGTTATATACTATGCACTGATTAAATATACATATGTATGCATCTATATCGGCAATACCAAACATCCAAACATCGCTTGCGTTTGTAAATCTACGAAAGTTGATCGACTCTGGCGCCATCCACTTTATTGGCAAAATACACATGCTCGAATGGTAATATGATTGATCCGACACCCAACGTGAGAGACCGAAATCAGCAAGCTATGCATTAAAAACACACAATAAACTCAATCAAACGAGCAAATCAACAAAATTGTTAGACACAAAAAAATTTTAAACTTTTATACTTAATCAAAATTTGTGTATACATAAATAACGTGTTTTACCTTGATACACGTCGGCGAACTCACAAGCACATTTCGTGCCGCAATATCTCTGTGTACGAACTTCTTAGATTCCAAATAACTCAAAGCTGTGGATAACTGGTAACAATAGAGGAGCAGAGTGCCACGCTTTAGCCTAAAGATAGAAAGTTAAAAATAATTAATAAGCATGCGTTGCTATCCGACCTCGGATGTGAACTTTCGTGTTGAGTTCAGCGATGGATGGGATAGATATTGTCGTTGGCTTAATAAACAATGGAATTATACAGATTTGTCGCCCACAACAACTATTGCCTATTGGCGTGATCTTGAAGGCGCAAAAATTGAACATATTCTGATGGCGGATTTGTATTTTGACAACTGGTTGAAGACGCGCTTGAATGAGGGTGCATGCTTGCCCTTATTGTATGCAGGTGGCAATCGTTTTATAAGGTTGGAAAAGGATTTTCCAGCTGGGTTCAGATGCGCTCCTTTGCCAATGAATCTTAAGGAATACAGAGAAATGCAGGCCATAGTAAAAGGTATTTAAATCTGCTTTCGAAAGTTAAGGGAAAAGTAATCTTATATAATGAGATTTTACAGTAGTTAGGTCATGGTATCATTTACAGAGCACCGAAATTGCGCTTATGGAAACTTTGCATTTAGACATTATTTCGGTTTCAACCGAAACTGTGCATGCATGCTTTACTTCGTTTTTTGTCATATGCATTATTTCGGTTTTTAGTTATTCGTTTTTTTTTTATTAAATACCGTTATTAACACTATATAAAAATTTTCTAGCCAGTAGCTCGTTTATGTAACTCTTCTCTACCGATTATTTCTCCACTGGTAGAAAGTATACGTCAATGATTCCCAAAGTGGTCCAGGTGGACCCCCAGGGGTCCACGGGAGACTCGACGGGGGTCTACGTTGGCGTTAAAAAAATATGGGGGTCCATGAGTTGTAAGTAGGGGTCCACGACAATGCATCTGGTTTCGATAGTAAAGAATCAAAATAGTTGCTTGATAGCCTCTTCATTTAACTTTAATTTCTTCGAGTGGTATATAGTGCTCTTGACGCACTGCCGCACTTACCGTCACTTTGTGTCTTCATACGTGGGGAAGGCCACATGCAGACTAAAAAGAAACGGATGTTGGTCTGACACTGAGTGAGGCGAAGATTTTTGAGCACTTGTGTCTATAATTCTGAGTTCCCTGAGGGGGAATGCTGGTTTAATTGCAACACTGAGCCCGAACTCACACACTGACTCTGGCCCAGGAGCTGGGATCTTTTTCGAAGTTAATGGGGATAAACTTCACTTTTCTCGTACGGAATATGCTTCGGTCTTCCAGCTGAAGTAGTTGCAATCCAGTTCGACCACAAACACCGTGACCCGATATTTTTATATATTACATTTTTCATACAAATTTACTAAAAATTCTAAAATAAAAAAATTTAGACAATTATTTTAGGATAGGGATACCCTAATCGCCAAATCCCAGTACTCTATCGTGAACACTGCTAGAGATGTGCAGTATGAATAATTCGTTTTGTATGGGAGGAGCCACGCCCCCTTTTCCAATAACCACAATTTTTCTCCATGACTATGCGGTTGCTTTCATTTATCTCCATACCATGTTAGAGTCCTGTTCCATGACCATTTTTCGGGAAATGTAGAATGAAAAATTCGGTTTGTATACATACACGTATGTATGTATAGCATGTGCCACGCCCCTTTTTCAAACAGCCCCAATTTTTGTTCATGACCTTGTGATTGATTTCATACATCTCCATACCAAGCTCTACACCTTTTCCAAGAGTACTTCAGAAAGCATCAAATGTACTTCAGAATAGTCATTTGTACTTCAGAAATATTAAAATGTACTTCAGAATAGTAAATTGTACTTCAGAAAAAGTAAAATGTAATTCAGGGTAGTCAATTGTACTTCAGAAACCGTAAAAAGTATTTCAGAAACTGTA
>NW_023472649.1:0-4028 GCF_013731165.1 Rhagoletis pomonella
CAATTCCTCTCATTTTCTCCCCTTTCGTCAGTTCTGATATGCTTAAGCAATTCCAAGTTTTTGATATTTTGCATTTGAAACATTTCACACATTTATGCACGGCCTATCCATACAGACATACATACATATATACAAATGTTCATACTTTATTACGCTGCTCAGACCTTGGCTCTTTATATTCCATACCTGGTTTTGATAGTTTATATTTATTTCTGTTTGTTTGCGGGTTGTTTCAGTTTTTCTACTGCCTGGATGTTTCCTGGTGATTATTTAATGGTGATTTCGTGTCTACCAAAAAATGTCGCCTTCTGATTGCCCCTTTCTCTTTTCGTGTTCGATTCCAAATTAAAGGCAAGGGTCGAGAAAATTTTGTGTTTGTTTCTTAAAATATCAAATTCTTGTAAGGTACATTCTCTACCCTTGTGAGCTTTGTCAGGGTAGATAATTTCCCTGAAAATCAGGTGGTTGTTTAAGACGACAATGTTATAAAATACGTGAGCTAGACAACGACAAGAAGGCAAAAAAATGCCCTTTTACTGGCTTCAGTGTAACCTCAAACAAATTTTTCACCGGTAAGGGCAACATTTATTCGAAGAAACAAAATCACCATAAGGGTTTCATCTACACTTTGTCAGGTTTTTTGATTTTCATTTTACAAATAAAATAAACAACATCATAGCAACGCAGCTCTCACAGAGCTAACAAAGTCTAGGAAAGCATTGCATTTTGTTATTGTTGCAAATCAAAAAAAAAAAAATGCGCAACAACAATAATAACAATAACATAAAAGCCTCCACAAAATATATATTTTTTATACTTCCACGCCTGCGCTATTTTCTGCTATTATCGCTTTACTTACATTCCATTTGAATTACGAGCAAATGCAGTGGCGCGTCTACGAAAGACTTACATGTATGTATGTACAAGCGTGCGCTCAAGTGCAGCGTGCACGGATATGTGTATTGCAATCGCATGGTCGTCTTCACTAGAAAATTATGCTAATGAAATCGCATATCTGATGAAGACCAACCTATTCGCGTGGCAACCAGACTCCTCACTGTTTCTTTTCAGCCAACCGCAAGCTGTTTTTTTTTGTTTGTATTGTTTTGCCTGCTTCTTACTTCGTTGTTGACGTCTGCGAGGCATTATACTGGAAATCCAATAAAAACCAACAACTTATGTGTCCTTGAGTGGCTGCGGCCTGCATGTGGCAGCGTTATTTGTGCACCATAAACATAATCGCGCACAAACATATATGTATATAGATATGTGTGTATGATCTGTGAGTTGGTGGCGGCGAATGCCATTAGAAATGCCGCGATTTATTTTCACTCGAGTGGAACACAAAACTTAACACACATGTTATTCATATATGTATTTGAAAGCTAACAGTAGCGAAAATCACTTTTAAGTACAGGCAAACCGCGACTTGGCGAGCTGCCTAAGTAGTTGGGCATACACGGCGTATGAGTAAGATTTTTATGAGGCTACTGTATGTGACAAGGCACGCAAATGACACCGGAAATGCAATTATAAATGTAAGGAGGTGTAAAATATGTTCGACGGCAAAGGTCTCGCTGACTTGTAGGCGTGTCACGTCAGCCGCACGCTTGAGTGGCAAGAAAACCGATATGACAAAATGTTTAACAAATGTGAGCCGATAACAAGCGGAACAAGACTTGGCACATAGTTTTGGAACTCTAAATAAATTCTCATAATAAAAGTCGTCCACAATCTTTTTAAATAAAAAACTTTAGATTTGAATATTTTATCATTTAATGATACATGGCAAGTGAAAGTCGATCAAAACAGGTCGAAAATGAAAATTACCATTATTTGATTTTTTTCCATGAGAAACATGACAGCCAAAACTGTACTCAGCTCACGAAAAATCCATTTTTTTTTTAAATTTTTGGCTTCTTGGCCTAGTGAATGTATGTTAAAACTGAAAGCAACTGTAAACATATTTAATTATTTTATAAAGGATCAGCAGTTTACGACGAGTTAGAAAAAAAATGTTGACCACTTTTCAACTAAATAAATTTCGTTAAGTTTTAAAATTACCAAAAAAGTATGTTTAATTTTTAAATAATCCAAAATTACTGATACATTTTTTTTTTAAATTCAAACATGTTTCTCGAGTTTTTAATTACCCAAAATTTAGCTTGCGTTTATGTCCAATTTAAATGAGTTTTTATATCCAGTTCTAAAAGTGTTAGAAATGACCTGTATTTGAATGAGTAAAATTATTTTACCAAATTTTGGTTGTCCAAAACGGTATGAACTGTTTTTAAATTAACAAAACTTGTGTCTCATTTTAAATGAGTAAAATGGAACAACTTTTAACCTGTAACAAAATTTCCCAAAAAAAAAATTGTGTCCAGTCTTACAACGATTCAGGTCCAATTTTTAAATTGTCAAATATGTATGATATATTTTTATTATAAAAAGCAGGGTACGAAAATAAACTGTACAAAACAATTCCCATTTGCTCATCGATCATCATATCATTTGTGGTTTTGTACAGTTTTGTAAATAGTCAGAAACAAATTGTAAGATTCACTGTCATTTTCCCCAACGAGAAACGTTTGCTTTTCGTTTGTGACAATTGTACCATAGGGTACGTTTTATATGTATGCAAACGTTTCAATTACGTGAAAAATAATTTTTTCTGTAAATTTTCATATCCAATTCAATTAAAAAACATTTTTATTTTTTTTATTCATTGCAGCCATTCGTTTTGTATTTGTTTATTGCATATATGTGCATACATAAATATATTTTCCCTGCACGATTCATTTCGTTTGTTGTTTCGTCTGTAACTACTAAACTACTGTAGTGTACTATCGCCAAAGTGAACTCAGCCGTTTTGTTTCGTATTGTACCGAACTGTTAAAGTAATAAACGAAACTAAATAGTAACGTACAATATAGTTTATTTTCGTACACTGATAAAAAGTAAGTGCCCAGTTACCAAACAACCAAAAACTTATGCCCTAGTTTTTATTTAAAATTGCCAGAAATATTTAATTGCCGATTACCAAAACTTTATGAGCCGATTATATATTACCAAAAATTTGTGTCCCGCATTTAAATTACTAAATTATATGATAAGGGATTAAATGACCACATTAGTTTTTCCAGTGTCCAAAAATTGATGTCCCGTTTTTAAATTGTCGAAAAATTTGTGCCCAGTTTCAAAACTTAAAAATATGAGTTTCCAGTTTACTTAATTTCCAGAAATTTATTTCTTAATTCAAAATGATCAGAGGTAAGTGTATGTATGTGCATAGTTTTAAAATTACAAAAGAATTTTACCCCGATAACGTATAGCGATATACGATTTTAAATTACTAAAACCTTATGATCAGTGGTAAAGTGACCAAAAACGTGTGTCCAGTTATTCAATTACTAAAACTTTGTGTCGTTCAGTCAAGCGGTGTTGAACATTTAAAATCAAAAAATGCTTTGATTTCAGCTACAAAATGCTGAATGAAAAAGCTTGCTGTATGAACACCTTAATATAGCTACATTTATTTTTATTATTCTCCGGTCGAAACTGCTTCGCCCTGATCGGTACCGCTTTCTGAGCGAACGTACCCTAAGCGAAGCAGTACTTTTGTTTCTTGGTATTTTCTTTGATAAAGAAAGATTCCATAAAGAATAATTTGATTCGAAAGATCTTTGAGTGTATTCTACACACAATACATACACACACACGCCACATATTTACATATATATATATATATATACATGTTCCACATTAATAAATTTTCCACTTAATGCCATGGTTGAATAGCCAAACAAACTAGTTAGAAATCATTGAACTTTGACTAAAAATAGGCCAAGCGCACTTTACACCAATTTCCAGCCAACAAAGCACACCCCGCTACCCCCCCTCTGCAGCTATCCCCTGGGAGTAAAATACATAAATTCCTAAGAAGTTGGTACCGTGGACATAACACTGGTAGCCGAATTCAACAAGAAGAGCGAAAAAAATATATATGTACAACAAAATTTTACTTGGCT
>NW_023472650.1:0-4028 GCF_013731165.1 Rhagoletis pomonella
GCAACCGATCTGTTAGCTCACCACCTTTCCTATTGGCACCTCTTTTTTAACCGCCCAGAAAACATTTGGAGTCATAAATGAGTCTTTAAGGAGTCCTATTTCGGAGCCATTACGCTCATAATGAGCTCATTTAAGAGTCCGATATGAGGGTGTTTCCCTTCCTCCGAAGGTCGACTTATATGAGCTTAAATTCATACATAAAATGAGCCTCAGTATGAGTCATATTGGACTCTTATTGGCCACATATTCGGCTCATTTTTTAGCCTTATATATGAATCATTTCAGACTCTTTTTGGGGCTCTTATCGGCCTCATAAATTACTATGTACATTCGGACTCTTATTTTAGGTTGTTCTTTGAGTCTTATTGAACGCACTATATTTGCAAAGGCATTCAGCAAAAATTCCTTTCAGATAACATATATACATCCTTACGTACACATTCCAACATGCATTCTTCATTAGCAGCAGCTGCAGCTAAATTTTGTTAATTTTTTTGTATTCTAATTATTTTCAATTTCTGTATAAACAAGTTTAGATATAAATTTCAAATATTTATTGTTTTTATATTGGCACAAGGTGCTGGCTCATAACTTGGATCATATATGAATCCTAAAAGATGCATATAAGAGTAAACAATTTTTTGTTTTTGAAACTCATATTTTTTACCTACCTAGGACTCCTTTCGGACTCATATATTCTGAACGCTCAGAATATGTTTGCGGGGCGACTTCCAAAAAAGCAGGAGGTTATCAGTTCGTCGGAATATTTTTTTTTTTTTTTTTTTTTTTTTATGTATGTTACCGCATAACTTTGGACCACGTCAACCGATTTCGATAATTCTGGTTAAGATCCGATCAGCGGATCATGAGATATATATATATATTTTTTTTTATATGAGAGTTGAAGTCGGTTTTTTTTTGCTAAAAAATACTTGTTTATACTTATTTTCAGTGCTTATAATGTTGATTGACATTTGACCGCTTTACGTAAGGTTTCTGCGATTAGTCTTCGACTTCTGAGAAATCGCATCTATGCGAGTTAAAAGCATCTGGAAATTATTCATCAATACTTTTCGCCGTGAATTCGTTGTATTGTATGTTGTGACCAAGTTAGATTGTTCATTTAGAGTGTGATCACGAAAAGTGTACCAGGAAAATTTTGCCAAGTCACGAATTTTTGAAAAAGTATATTTGTTGACAGTTACATATATTCCAAAGTATTAGTAAAATATGTATGTAGATTAGGGTGGTCCAAAAAGGTAAAGGCGGAATTTTAATGATCTCAGCCCTAGGATTCTTTTATACCGAAAAAATTAAACCCCTGTTTTCTTTAATTTGATATCAAAAAATATTTAGAGGTCTCTCAAAACGCTCAAAGTTGTCCATGTATTTTATGTGGGGAAAAAACAAGTTGTTCGATCGGAAAACTTCGTTTCTCTTCAGGAGACCTCCAATAACAATACCTAGTTGTTTATTTAACCATTTTCTATTACTAAATATTTTTCAAAGAACCCCTAAAAACTTTAAATGGGTCCCCCATTGCATTTCCCCAATCATCATGTTGTTATTTTTAGGCATAATACATAACACAGTGCCATCCAAATCTTGTAAATGTATCAGAGCTGTAAAATTATTGAATCAGTAGGATCTACCATGATACAAAAGAGAAGGTAGTTCCATTGTCACTTTTTCGTCGCCATATTAACAACCTGGCAATTAAGTAGATTGTGAAATTTCGTGCTACCATACCCAATATCTAAAATCCTCCAATTTTTTATTATTCTTTTGTTTGTTTACTAACATTTTGTTCTTAGAATCGAAATTTGAACAAGCAAAAGGTATTTTACTTGTACAATAATATTGGGTTATTGGGCCGTATGCATAAAAACTGAGCAATTGCTTTTTCTTAAAATATATCTTTCACTTAAAGTTATTTGAAAAAATTGAGTACAAGGTATGAAATTTTAAGAAAATGCATTTGCTTAGGTGTGTCCAAACGCTGAACCCAAAGCAAAAAAATTTTAACACACACGTGTGGTCAAATAATTAAACGTTAGTTTAAAATAAAAATTTCAAGTTTTCAGATACAAATTTATGAATAAATTCGGTTTGAATTATGGACCTTCTTGTAAAAAATACTGTGGTCAGCGTAGCCGGAGTTGGACTGATGAGAGTTATTTTTTCTAAGCGCTGCCGAAATTTTACCCAATTTGTCAATGGGTCCGTCCCTCCGTCTCCGCTCCCCATCCCAAAACCATTGCACAAATAACCGAACTTTTCCCCTTTTGTATTTGAAAGAGCATGCTCAATAAGTTGATAATTGTGTTTCTAGTTTTCATACTAATAATAAATCACAAATTTTGTTTCACACCAACTCCAATATTGAGTAAAATATATTTTAATTTTATCCAAAGAAACAACGATATTGTCGAAATATACTAGAATTGGATAATACTCACTTCTCTGAAAGTCATGACGCCTACGGGTCCCAAAGTAAATTCAGTTTTCACGTTACTTGAAAGACATGGACAAAGATAATATCGAAATTATATCAGAAACAATCGTATCCGATATAGAAAACTGTAGTAGTCCTGGCTAGCTACATTGTGTAATAATCAGATGACATAATGACACTAAACAATTTTAAAATATGTTCACTAACTACTACTTTTATTAATGTAAAAATAAAGATTTTGGCAAGTAGTTATCGAATTTAATGTAAAATTTAAACAATTTTAAGATAAGATATTAATTATTTTTAAAAGGTAAATGTTAATACAGCTATTTTATTTATACTCCCAAATTTATGATATAAAATCCCCTCTACCAAAAAACTTAAGTTGGGTAACGCCGCTTCGATTTATTTACAATTGAGCAATTGTCAAAAATCTCCTTTTTAATCAAAAAGTTGTTTATTGAAACTACCTTCTTTTTTGTATCATGCCTATGACTACAGTTGATGACACGATAATGAGAATTGAACTGTGACAATTGACAGCTGTGACAACACTCGAATAGGGCTGTTAGTTGTAACTTAGGATAGTTTCGACTTAGTTGTGAAGTAAATATGACTATGAATAAGCGCCAACATTTTTAACTGTGAGAGGAAACTAATTTAACGATCACTAGTTAAGTGCCCGTTAGACTCCAACATTTTCAATGTTGCAAGGATTTATTTATTAAATTCTACTCTTCTGAGGTAGAATACACTTCACACACCAACTGCCTGTTTTCTTTTTGCATAAATACGTGAAACTGTCGGGTGGTGTGCATTGTTTTACAATTATCATGCAGTACGCAACCGCGCCCTACAGTTTCACGTACTTATGCTAAAAGAAACCAGGCAGTTAGTGCGTCAAGTGTATTCTACCTCAGAAGAAGAGTAGAATTGATTATATTGGTGTACGCCGAGACAACTAATATTTTAGGAGTTATATAACATTTCGCAGATTTTGTGTATCAAGGGCAATACTTGTACCATAGATATTGATAAATCGGTCACCGAGATACACATAAGTAGTCATAAGTGGGCGGTACCATGCCCATTATCCAAAAATTTGATCAAATCTCATTTACTGCTGAAAGAATACTGGAAATGTCGATTTTGAGTAAAGTCGATTTTTTAGATACCAATTTATCGCAGTTTTCGTACATTTTACAAACATTTCACGTGTGTTTTAGTTTACGCCAAAATTCTACTTGATATTTTAATTTTCTACAATTTGAATCCAGAAGTATCGTAGTTCTCACATTTTTCGGGAGGTGGTCGTGATTGCCGTACGATATTAAAAATTATATACATACATACATATTATAAGCAATTTGTGCCAAAGAAAGTGGCTGCAAGTGTTTATAAAGTTCTCCGCTTCGAACAAAAGGTAGCCGAAAATGCGAGCATATCGATGCGGTAATAAATGTGCTACAACTGAAACATGGCGGGCATCGCTGCCATCAGTGGCAGTAATAAAAACAAACCGCTGTTCATAATCAGGACGCTAATGGATTGGTTTTATTTATAATTCGGAGAA
>NW_023472651.1:0-4028 GCF_013731165.1 Rhagoletis pomonella
TAACCTGTATGGTTTTTTATTTAGAACTGGAATATTGTCAACACAGAAATCCATTAAAGTAGTCTTAAACATATCGTAGCATTCGGATACATTATGAGAGGCGAGCAGCACCTCCCAAATAATTGCACCAAGTAAACCATTTAACTTTGAAAAGTCACAAGCCCTGTAATTAAACAAAAATTCTCCACCAGGAGTAGTAGATGGAAAATTATAAAATTCAAATTTAAAATCTAACGCAACATGATGCATATCAGGTGACGAAATAGGCGAGTAGCATTCTTCAATATTGCAGTATATATTATCGCTGACGAAAATAAGATCTAAAATTCTATCCAGTTTATTAGCATACTTGTTTATTTGAATCAGATTAAGGCTTAGAAAACTATCGATTAGGTAGGATTCATGAATCCTAGTTACATTAATTGGTGTAAGACCAAAGGCTGAGAAAGCATTAGACCAGCCTACGTTACATAGGTTAAAATCACCTAAAACACAAACATGATTATCATTTGACTTGTTATGAACTAAAGGTATGACATTAATCAGCATGCGCACGATAAATGTCATCATTGCTATTAGGAGGTATATAAGATACAATGAAATACAGCGAGTCATGTGATGAGGGTTCCTGTACGCACACGCAAAGTTGGCCGAGGAGAGTATTATTATCCTCAAGCGAAACTGAGTAAGATTGTGCCTCTTACATATCCGGTTTTGACAGTCACTATCCTTCCGATATACATTATAAATCTTTGAGTCAAAGAATTCACTATCATAGAAATCAGCATTAAGCCAGGTCTCACCAATAACAATAACATCATAGTCTGCGTGTGAGCTAAAAATTCGCACTGCTTCTGATTTTGTTCGAAGACCAGATATATTTTGAAAATACTTTCAAATCGCATACATTAGTTTTAGCCTTTGAAATATTTACGTTACTGCCTTCTGATTTCCCTTTTTTTGTAAAAAACGAAAAGGACGTTTATTGACATTTGCTTACTCTACTGCGTTTAACTGACGGAGTTTGTTGCTTTATTAAGGCATAGCATGAGATATGTGTTTTATCCAGGGTACGAAAATAACCTGTACAAAACAATTCCCATTTACATAGTTAGAAACAAATTGTAAGATTCACTGTCATTTTCCCCAACGAGAAACGTTTGCTTTTCGTTTGCGACAATTGTACCATAGGGTACGTTTTATATGTATGCAAACGTTTCTATTACGTGAAAATTTTTTTTTTTCTGTAAATTTTCATATCCAATTCAATTAAAAAACATTTTTATTTTTTTTTTATTCATTGCAGCCATTCGTTTTGTATTTAGTTATTGCATATATGTACATACATACATATATTTTTCTCTGCACGATTCACTTCGTTTGTTGTTTCGTCTGTGACTACTAAACTACTGTAGTGTACTATCGCCGAATTGAACTCAGCCGTTTTGTTTTCGTATTGTACAAGTAATAAACGAAACGAAATAGTAACGTACAATATAGTTTATTTTCGTACACTGGTTTTATCTACACCAGCGTGTCTAACAATATAGTCAACTATATTATCCGCAGTGACTGGCGACGATAAATGTAACCACTTTTTACGTTCCGCCACCTGTAAGTCAGAATTTGAGCTTGAACCGACAACTCTTAGGGCTGGTTTCTCCAACTCAACTTAATTTAGCCACTTTTTGGACTTAAGTCAAAAGTTAGCCTACGTTTTACACAGCTTATTCTTGACTAAGTCAAGAAAATTGGCTTAACTAAGTTAAATTGAGTTGGAGAAACCAGCCCTTAGTTGTTTGCGATGCCTCTTATTCTCAACCGTGGTCCAATGAGTGGCTGCTGGCACGCCGGCAGATGCAGAGATGTGATCACCGTTACCAAAAACCAAAGCAGGCGTCGCAGTGTTAGTTCGTTGTGATGACGAAATATTATTCTTAGGGCCATTTGCACCATGTCTAGTTAACGCTAACTGGAGGTACATCCTTCAGTTAAGCACATCGACTGGGTTATCGTTCACATGTTATAGGCTTGGTGTCGATAACGTCGATGGGAGTTTGAATTAACTAGACATGGTGCAAATGGCCCTAAGACTTTAAAAAACACAACTTTAGCTGCTGGAATGTGATGGTTTTTATGAAATTTTTATTTTTTTCAGGCCTACTAGGAATTAAAATTTCTTCGAGTAATACATTTGCATTTGATCTCGACCGAGATAATTTTTTGTATTTTCGCATTTTAATAGAGAAAGCTTGATTTATTACCTACCCAATGGTACTTTATTTATGTAAATAGAGCAAGAACTATTGAACTTATAACGGAATTTTTTTGACCAACTTGACTATTTATCAATATTTGCCACACCCACGTTAAAAAATATATATTTAATTTTTAAGTATATTTCTGTCTTTTTATAATTCCTTGCTATAAGGAAATTCTAAATATCAATTTTGAGCATTTTAGCTTTTGTAGTTAGTTAAATATTTCAGCTTTGGCTTTTTAAAAATTACAATTATTTAATAGGTGGGCGTGACAGTACCTCTAAATTTAGATTCGCCTATCTTATACCGTACGTTGTGCAAACTCTCATTAATCTATCTTCAATCCTTTTGGATTAACAGCATTAAAATCATCTAGATAGTCCATATATTAAATACACTGTGTGATATTAACGGCTGATTGATACTACAAAATAGCACAAATAAAGAAGGGCCACTAGACAAGTAAGGTGTATATCAGAGGTTTCCAAACTTATTTTTCTCGTAGACCCCTTTCAAAACTTTACTGGTTTCGATGGACCCCCTGATGTTCATTTCCAACATATTCCCAAAGCTCATAAAAAAAATGTGAAGATTAAATCTAACGATGTAATTTTGCATCGTGGATGAGTTCCAAAACTAAATTCGGAGTGGCAAAAATAAAAATAAAATATTTTCTTGTGTTCCATTTATTAAAATAATGTGATTACACACTTACAAGTTTTAAAAAACAGAGCTTGTAAAGCCATGAAAGAACTAGTTCGCTCTGAGGAGTTATATTTTTTTAAGATAACTAATTCAGCTGTCCCGTCTTCTCAGTGAGAGGAAAAAACTAGATAGAGAGTTTTGCCCACCTGCATCCACTCGATGGCTCCAGGTCATTGCTGAGCGAAGTATCCACCCAGTTTGTGATGGTGGCTTCGATGGTCGAAGTGGGGAGTGCTATAACTGGTTGCGGAACGAGGAATGACTGGTCTAAGCCAACTGTGGCCAAAGGGTCAGATGTCGAGACTTGCATTGCCGAACTAGTTTGGAAGTACTTAGATAGAGGGCTGGCCAATGCTTTAAGTGCAGCGTGGCTGTACCTGTAGACACGTAAACTCCTCCCATCCACCTATTTTCCATGAAGTACTCTATGGCTTTGGGGATTGCAAATACCTCAGCCTGGAAGACCGATGCATATTCCCTAAGAGAAAAAGTGAAGCTTATCCCCATTAACTTCGAAAAATACTCCATATTCTGACTCTGAGTCAGTTTTGGAACCGTCAGTGAAGATTCGACAATGTACGAGTTCGTAGAGGGCACTGCGAATATCAACATAGTTACATAGGACAAACAGGGCAAGAATAAAATAATATATCGGGGTGCTCGAGACCCCCCCCCCTAACTTTCCAATTTTCCTTATATATATATATACAGGCCGATTCGGGAGTTTCCTCCTATCATGAATAAAAATTCCCTGAGGATTTTTTATATTAAATGCCGGAGTTGAGCTCGCAAAAAAAGTGTCAAACAGCTTTTTCGAAGTTCGAATTTCCTCCTCCCAAGTTTTCGAGGAAAATGCTACTCCTGCGAGTTAATTATTGGGGGATTTCTTTCTCGGGAGAAACAAATTCCCGGAGAACAAACTCCCCGGGAGTATTAAGAATTGCCCTGATAAAATAGTAGCCTGAAATGCCAGCTTAATAGGACAAGCAATACATACTTTCAACTAAAATGCTGATATGTATACAAAAATGTTTTGTATTTATTTCTCATAAAAATACAATC
>NW_023472652.1:0-4028 GCF_013731165.1 Rhagoletis pomonella
GTGTTTCAATGTCGAAGAACTCTGAAGATCTATGAATGCTTCGTAAAATAATCTGATACGCACGCCTGTACGTGAACGGAAGTGTGAATGCGTGCATATGTGTGTGTATACAAAGCAGCCATAATGTGGCATAAACGCTGGCAACATCGTATAAGAAGTCGGTAATCATGTAGCCCTAGCAACATTTGCTGCGATAAAGCAGTGTGAGTGTGAGTGTGGTAGTGTGAAAGTGTGAAAGTGGTAAGTTGAAATGGGGCCTTTGAGAAGAATTGTGGATTCCATGAGTGATCTCATTCGGCCAAGTCACCTCTATAAAAGGCCGTAAGGACGGCCAACGGGATTAATATAGTGGTGACGTGTCCAGTTAAAGTTGATTTCGTGGCGAAATCTAGCGCGTGGAAGTGTTTTAAATACCGATATACTTAAATACAAAAAAAGTAAGAAAATTAAGATCGATGTTAGACGCGATATTCAAACGGGTTCACACATATACATACCGCCAGCTATCAGTTACATATTAAACCAGCTTTCATCGAGTTTACCTGATCGGAATTGGAGGGCGCCAGCAGAGGAAGTGCGAAAGGACCTCCATTAAGCACCCAATAGTGTCACATCAACGCTTGGAAACACCTCCAAACATCGCCTAGCACCGTGGGATATAACGACAACAGTGGAGCGCACGCACACGTACGCAACAAGAAGTCCACCCGCACGCATCACAACCATCGAAAACGTAAAATTTCATATATCTACATACCTATACGCTGAGGCTATTTTCTGGAGGAGATTGCCACTGCCACCTGGGGTCCAGCAACATGATGGTAGCGTAACAGCTGATCTGGAGACACAGGCCGGAGTTGGTCAACGACCGCCGTAGTACGACAGAGGGAAGCGAACGTCGATAGCTGAGCACCAAATCAGCAGGGACACTCATACATTAACATAGATAGCATAATTTGCTCAAACGGTTGCACTCAATTAACCTAGTAGTTTGTTAGTCGAGATCGGATGTCAAATAGAGGCTCAGAGTTAACATTTTTTTTTGGGAATTTTTTTTAATGAAGAATATTATCTTTATGAGTACATACATACTTAGTTATTTTATTTTCATAGTAGTTTTAACTTTGAAGTTTTGCTTACCTAGTTTTATATTTTGCTATTCCCTCTCTTGTTAGTTTATACGCCACTAGATTAGTTTTCTGTTCACTTGACCCATTTATTCTTCTTTTAGCATACATTTACTTATCAAGGATGTTTCTTTTGCATTAGGGTTAGCAATAATACAGATTTCACTCACTTCAGCACACCTAGAATTCACCGTGCACCCTAATATGATGAAATTTTAGAATAGATTTGGTTTTTTTATAAAAAAAAAATAAAAGGATACATTTTTATTCCGATGAGCTGCTGATTTATACACCCGACTGCAGTTTAGATAGGACCGCGTTTTTACTGTTTTTTTATTACTTCTTCGGCTTCTCTTTTGGATTTCGTTTTGCTTTGCATCACTAGAGTAATAACTTTTTTGTTTTCCATTCGGTTTAGGTGTGATCCTTACTTCTAATTGATCACTCAATAAATTTTTAATTAATCATTTATATTGTTGATTAAGCCTGCGATTCACTTTGGTTTTTGTTTTATTTGCATTTCGCGATCGATCCACGTTTTTTTTTTTGTCTATTTGTCAGCCGACCCATTCATTGCTATGATCGGGAGTGAGTACTATACCGGTCAGTTGAGATACGTACGTACTCATGTCTATATGTATGTATGAAGTTTCTCCCCACGCAGGCTCTTCTCCGAAATGTTGGTACCATCATCGAAGGAGCGGACAAGGTGAGTGAGTTAAATTCTTTTATACTCTTACGTACATATATACCTAGATACATAGCTCTCAAAAATATGAGCGCACATAAGTACAGGCGTAAATACATAATTAGGTACTGAATTAGCGTTATTATTATGTAAATGGTATACATACTAATAGAAGTGGAAATCAATGATAAAAATGATTTCTGGATTGAAACCATTCCAGCGTAGGTAGATCGCATGTAGTTATTAAGCAATTATACGTCTGGTTAGTTTGCTAAAGCTACGGTTTGTTTTGTATCCATTCCCTTTTGATCACATTTTTTTGAAGTCTTTCGCATTTCGATATTAATTCATTGAGTTCTTTTGTACATACGTGGTTACGCGCATAGGCACATAATTTGTATTTAATTAGCATAGCTTAAATGGAATTATAATGATATCTTCGAATGAGTAGGTTAATGTAAGGAAATAATAGGGTTAGCGATTAGCGATTTTAAGTATTGCATTAAATTAGATTAATAATTGGATTGGAGGTCTCGTCTTTTAGGCTGTAATATTCTGGATTATCAGAAGGCTAGAAGTTGCATTTTCCTTTTCCGTCTGATGTCAGTAAAAACACCGTCATATTTGTATGAAAAGCTTGTATTTAGTAAATCTGTCCGTTCTTGTACCTTAACTGTACCCAGTTTTAATTATGTAACCTCTACAAGACTGTTTTTTGTCAACACCGTAGGTATCTGGAATTCTATTCCGGCTACTATTAGAATCACTCTTAACCAAAACAACTATAGGCGACTTCTTTATAGTTATTTCTCTGATAATAAAACTTAAATTTGGCATATAATTATTATTATAATTTCTTTTTTTTTAACGTTACTATTTATTTATATTTCCCCTCTATATTTTTAATTTATATATGCATACTTGTAATGAGGAAATCATATAGACGTTATTGCATTCGTATGTCCTTTGTTTGTAATAATTATTGCTTGTTGTACTATAAAAGATAAGACATCCTATTGTACTAATTATAATCACTGAAATGAATAAATGAAATGAAATAAATGAAATGAAATATGAATTTTGGATGTAGCTTTGTATAGAAAAAAATGAAGCGTTAACTTCCTAATTTCGGTGTGGGTGTTGCGCTTGTGCGCAAGAGGGGACGTGGGAGTGTTGACAGGCGACAGGACTGACGGTCTTAGGACGACGGTATGACTGACTGACGGACTTGAGTCAGGTTAAGGGGGGCGTTGTAAGGTGAGAGGAGTCAGCACAACGCCCATGGCTTCGTGTTAGCCGAACGCTGAAGAGGGTGGGTAGACTCCGCCTGACGGGACTGGCCTTTTTCTTTTTTCTTTTTCTATTTGTTTCCTGTTTTTTCCTTTGGGTTTTCTAGTCGTTGTTGTCGTTGTAGCGGCTACAACAACCCCGCCCAGATCGGCTGATATCTCAGTCGTTGTCGTCGAGTCCCACTAACGGCAGCCCCAAGAAGCGTGCAGCCTCTATAGGGTCAGTCCATAGGGACGACGCCGTTAGGGTTGTGGGGTTTTCCGGGCATGCGAAGAGATGTTTCGAGTCGTGAGGGGTCTCTCCGCATGCCGGACATTCGTTCGGCACATCCGCATTTAACCTACACAGGTAGGAATTTAGCCTACTGCAGTAGCCAGAGCGAAGTTGGGCTATCGTCGTTCGGGTCTTCCGAGGCAGATGGAGCTCCGTCATGTCAATGTCCGGTGTTTGTGTGCCTAGAACGGCATTCACAGGTCTTGAGTCTACATAACTCGAGACTGCGTCCCTGTGAATGCCGTTCAGGGCCTGTCTATGAGCTGTCGGGTCCAGAGGTTGCTTAATGAACCTCTGGACTTCGTCCGTCAGTTCATATAGATGCCTTCCGACGTGCCTCGGCGAGGGCTCCTCTGCAAGCATCTGTCTATTCGGGTGGCCACATCTGTGGCTCCCAACAAGAAACTGCTTGCAGAGCATGGTGTTGTGCTCCCTAATTGGGAGCATTTTTGCCTCATCGTGGAGGTGGTGTTCTGGTGTCATCAGGAGGCATCCTGTCGCTGTCCTGAGTGCTGTATTTTGTACCGTCTGTAGCTTCGGCCACTGCGTCCAATTGGTCCCCGGCGACCACACTGGTGCTGCGTAGTTTACAACCGGCCGGCTTATAGCCTTGTATGTTGCCAGCAACGTTTCTTTGTCTTTTGACTTGA
>NW_023472653.1:0-4027 GCF_013731165.1 Rhagoletis pomonella
TCGCTTTTTTACGAGTCTGGGTTGACTTTTCTAAAAAAACACCCAAAACTGGTGACCCCGAACAAAAAGCACGTTTTCAATCATATTGAGGTTATGGAAGACAGTGGGCTCCAAACATCGACCACGCAGTCTCCGCCGGCAGACAATGTCGCTGTGTTGTATTCACGACTGCCCATTCCTCCAATGTCCAGTGCAAACATAGATGCGTGGTTATAACCATGGACTTCTGGTTCATAGCCAGCGGAATTGCGGCCGATAAACAAAAAGCCGCAACAGTTTTGGCAGCCCTAGAACCAAGTGTCATTGCGCAGCTTAGCGAATCAATTTTTGCCATGCCGTCCACGGACCGCTATCCGTTTATCAAATCGAAAATTCTAGAGCATTTCACGGACAGTGAACATCGGCGACTTAATCGCTTGTTCTCCGAAATGCCACTGGGGGACAAAAGGCCGTCCGAACTCTATAGCGAGATGAAGCGAGTAGCCGGAAACGTTATTGGTGAAGCCGCACTCAAAGGCTTATGGACAAAACGCTTGCCCGAAGCCGCGCAAGCCGTGGTTGCAGCTTCCACCGGAACAGCAGCTGAGTTTACTCGCATACTATTATTGATGCCCTAGTTCCATATCAAGCTAATGTGGTATCTACCAGCCGTCAAGATGAGATTCACGAGCTCCGAACAGCAGTGGCGGAATTGAGTAAATCATTCCAAAAGCTCACCTCACGTTCACGTTCTCGAAACCGTAAATATGGGAACACCGCGCGATGAAGTAGTCGAAGTTCACCGAGGAGCAGCGATTTGTGTTGGTACCACAAAAAATTCGGTAAAAACGCCCAAAATTGCCGAAGTCCCTGTCGCCACAAACAACGTGCCGTACAAGCGGTATCGCAAAATCGCACACCTACATCGGCCTGACATACGCAAAATGTGGCTAGTTCCGCTGAGGGAACGGCCACTCAATATTAAATTTTCCGCCTGCAAGTCTTTGACAAGCTTACAAAAAAACGTTTTTTTTGGTCGATACAGGCGCCGACATCTCGGTTTTGCCACTAACATCCAAGAGCTACGACATGCGAACCACTAGTACACAACTCTACACTGCTAACGGGTTACAAATAAAGGTCATTGGAAAAAAACGCCTCCAATTAGACTTCGGCCTCCGTCGAGATTTTCACTGGTCTTTTGTTGTTGCCGATGTAACAACCCCAATCATAGGTGCGGATTTTCTCCGTCACTATGATTTACTTATTGACATGAGGCGCAACCAGTTAATCGATAATATAACTGGAATTAAATCCGTATTGTCATCTTCTGTCTGCCACGCACCAATTGAAATAAAAGTGTTTGATTCGACCAACCAATTCGCCGACATCTTATCGGACTTTAAAGATATTACACAGCGCCACTAGCAAATCGACCATACTTCATCGCATCGAAACGTTTGGTCAACCTGTGTCTTGCCGGCCTCGTCGCCTCGACCCCGAAAAATTGGCCGCCGCTAAACGAGAGTTTGAGTATCTCTTGAAAGCTGGGATATGTAGACCTTCGAAGAGCAACTGGGCCAGTCCATTACATTTGGTAAAGAAAAGTGATGGCACGTGGCGCCCCTGCGGCGACTATCGCGCCCTAAACGCTCAAACAGTACCGGACCGTTACCCCTTGCCATACCTCAGCGATTTTACTAACGTGTTACGAGGGAAAACGATTTTTTTCAAAATAGATCTACAGAAAGCTTTTCACCAAGTTCGCATACATCCAGAAGATATTGCTAAAACGGCGATAACGACCCCTTTCGGATCATTCGAGTTTTTATTTATGACCTTTGGACTCTGCAACGCCGCGCAGACTTTTCAGCGCTTGATCAACGAAGTTCTGCACGGTCTGGAGTTTGTGTTTCCGTACATTGACGACATCTGCGTTGCATCGTCGTCAGTGACTTTGCATCGCGAACACTTGCGAATGGTGTTTCAAAGGCTTCGCGAATATCAGCTAACCATAAATTTGAATAAGTGCGAATTTGGTAACAGCGAATTACAGTTTCTTGGTCACTATGTCAATTCTGAAGGTATCAAACCGTTGGCTAATAAAGTGGAAGCAATCAGAAACTTTCCCAAGCCAACGGTGGCAATGGAATTAAAAAGATTTATCGCCATGGTAAATTTTTATAGAAAATTCTTGCGACATGCTGCATCGTATCAATTGCCGCTTCAAAAGCTAATTATAGGTAACAAAAAGAAAGATCGTAGGACGCCGGAAGCTGAGTCTGCCTTCGAAAGGTGCAAAACTGAATTAGCAAACGCAACGTATCTGTCCCATCCCGCAGCTGGTGCCGAGCTAGCCCTCTATACCGACGCCTCTGATATCGCCGTTGGCGCCGCCTTACATCAGGTAATCGATGGTAACCTACAGCCATTAGGGTTTTACTCGAAAAAACTCACGGAAGCTCAGCGGAAGTATAGTACGTACGACCGCGAATTAACAGCTGTGTATCAAGGGATTTGCCATTTCCGATACATGATAGAAGGGAGATGTTACGTTGTTACCGACCATCGTCCCTTGCTATACGCCTTCCAGCAGAAATTGAAGAAGGCACCACCACGGCGAATGCGACAGTTAGATTTTGTTGGTCAGTTCACTACTGACATTCGATACACTCCGGGAGAAGATAACGTAACCGCCGATCTTTTATCGCGCATTCATTCAATAGACAAGGTTATCGATTACGAGAAAATTGCCCTCGCCCAGCAATCTGATGCCGAACTACAACAGCTGCAAGCTTCTACAGGTACACGTACTTCAATTAAATTAAAGCCATTTTCCATACCAGGTTGCAGTAAACAGCTAATATGCGACACATCGACCACAACTATACGTCCGTATATTCCTACACAATTTCGCCAAGAAATCCTATCAGCGGTACACAACCTGTCGCATCCAGGTAATCGTGCAACGGCAAAACTCGTAACAGACCGATTCGTATGGCCAGGAGTTCGCAAAGATGTTGCTAATTTCGTGCGGACATGTGCATCGTGTCAACGATCTAAAATACATCGCCATACAAAAACACCATTAGAGAAATACGAGCCACCTAAGGATCGATTCGCCCATATTAACGTCGACATAATCGGCCCATTTCCGCTATGTGAAGGACAGCGATATTGCTTGACAATTATTGATCGCTACACTCAGTGGCCAGAAGCTGCACCAATACCCGACATTTGCGCCGAAACCGTCGCCAAAGCTCTTCTTAATACTTGGATTGCACGATTTGGAGTTCCGGCACGTATCACATCCGACCGAGGTAGACAATTTGAGTCAGCCATATTTAGCGAATTAGTCAAAACAATCGGTGCAACCCACTTGCGTACAACACCGTACCATCCGCAAGCAAATGGCATTATTGAAAGGTTTCACAGAACACTTAAGTCTGCAATTTTGTCACGAGATCCACATAAGTGGACACTTAAGCTGCCATCAATCCTTCTAAGTCTTCGTGTAGTGTTCAAGCCGGACTTGAACGCTTCACCCGCTGAACTGGTCTTTGGAACAACGTTGAAAATTCCAGGTGAATTCTTTAACAAAACCAAATTTGTCAACCCATCTAGTGAAGCAGTCTCGCAGTTTCGATCATCCATGCAAACATTAGTACCAACCGACACTGCACATCATTCAGCACACACTCCGTTCATCAGCAAACCACTTCTTTCGACAAGTCATGTCTTTGTACGCAATGACTCAATTCGCCCATCGCTAACGCACCCATATGACGGACCATTTCCTGTCACCCGCCGAAAATCAAAATATTTTACGGTGGAAATACGCGGACGATCATCTAACATAAGCGTAGATAGACTCAAACCTGCATTCTTGTCGAACCGTTGTCTTGTTGAACCGGTTCAACCACAGTCGACGAAACCTACTTCAACGGAACGGCGAGTCAATTTTGCACAACACAGGTGTACTTCGTCTAGAAGGGGAGTAGTGTGGCAGCACTGAACGTTCGTCACCACTTATTCCGTTTAATAATCT
>NW_023472654.1:0-630 GCF_013731165.1 Rhagoletis pomonella
ATCAGATTAAAGAAATCACACGAAAGGGAGTCCCCTTGTCTGAAACCTCGTTTGGTATCAAACGGCTCGGAGAGGTCCTTCCCTATTCTGACGGAGCTGGTGGTATTGCTCAACGTCATTTTACACAGCCGTATTAGTTTCGCGGGGATACCAAATTCAGACATCGCGGCATAAAGGCAACTTCTCTTCGTGCTGTCGAAAGCGGCTTTGAAATCGACAAATAGATGGTGTGTGTCGATCCTATTCTCGCGGGTCTTTTCCAAGATTTGGCGTATTGTGAATACCTGATCTATGGTGGATTTTCCAGGCCTAAAGCCACACTGATAAGGTCCAATCAGCTCGTTGACGGTGGGCTTCAGTCTTTCGCACAATACGCTCGATAAGACCTTGTAACCTATGCTTAGAAGGCTAATTCCGCGGTAGTTGGCGCGTATGGCGGGGTCGCCTTTCTTGTGGATTGGGCAGAGCACACTTAAATTCCAGTCGTCGGGCATGCGTTCATCTGACCATATTCTGCATACGAGCTGATGCATGCACCTCATCAGCTCCTCGCCGCCGTACTTGAATAGCTCGGCTGGCAGGCCGTCAGCTCCAGCAGCTTTGTTGTTTTTTCAGCCGCGTAATCGCTAT